>NC_041400.2:77306823-77606823 GCF_900747795.2 Erpetoichthys calabaricus
TGTGTTAATATGTATGGTTACACAGTATTAAAAGACAGTGAAGAACGTGATTTACCTTTGTTCCCGTGTTTGATAAAAGGCGAGCTTTTAAGCCTGAGAAATCACCCTGTAAATGCACACGTTTAATTGCACGTGTTAATATGTATGCTTACACAGTATAAAAGACACTCAAAAATTAACGTCATTTACCATCAGCCACGGTGCCTTCAGTTGTGAGAAGCAGATCATAGAATGATTGAAAAATAGTTTTGCATTTACCTTTTTAGTAAAAGGCGAGCTTTTAAGCCTGAGAAATCACCCCGTAAATGCACACGTTTAATTGCACATGTGTTAATATGTATGGTTACACAGTATTAAAAGACGTGAACAACGTCAGTTACCTTTGTTCGCGTTTGATAAAAGGCGAGCTTTTAAGCCTGAGAAATCACCCCGTAAATGCTGCACATGTGTTAATATGTATGCTTACACAGTATTAAAAGACAGTCAAAAAATTAACGTCATTTACCTTCGTTCCCGCGTTTGACTCGTGCTGTAAATCTCTTCCTTGTTTTTAGTTCACGTGATTACGTAGGAGGCGTGATGACACGATACGTGACTCCGCCTCCTCCATTAGAGTATATGGACAAAAAATATGTTCCAGTTATGACCATTACGCGTAGAATTTCGAAATGAAACCTGCCTAACTTTTGTAAGTAAGCTGTAAGGAATGAGCCTGCCAAATTTCAGCCTTCCACCTACACGGGAAGTTCGAGAATTAGTGATGAGTGAGTGAGTCAGTCAGTCAGTCAGTCAGTGAGTCAGTGAGGGCTTTGCCTTTTATTAATATGTATAGATATATATATATATATATATCTAAATCCCCGCGAAGTACTGCTTTTAAATTTTTATGAAGAAGAAAAGCTTTTTAAATTGAGGGAAAATATCCCAATAGCAATTTGTTAAGGATCTGTTTTTTTGTGAAGCAGCCTTAACACAGCTTTTCCGCTGTTTTATAAACGAACGCCATATAAGGTCTTCCTTTTTCCTTGCTTCGCCAAGGAAAGAGCCTTTTTATTAAATCCAAGGGTTCTTCGCTTTTTTTTTTGTTTGTTTATTATGATTGTTATAGTTCTGTTTGTATACGACGTTGTCAGTTCAGCACTCAGGTTGTAATATGACCAAGCCGTGCAATCTTACTGTTAAGAATGCAACGTATAGTTGTACATGAGAAAAGCAATCTTGCCTCAAATCAATGGCAACCTTTTGTAGGTCTATGAACTTAATTTAAAGTTTAGGTTTACACGGTGCTTTCTTTCCGAAGTACCTACACTCATGAATATGTCTGTATGCGTCAGTCGCTCAAATCCCCGCGCTTCGCACTGGCGAAGTACTGCTTTTAAATTTTTATTAAGAAGAAAAGAAAACCTTTTAAAATTGAGGGAAAATATACCAATAACAGTTTGGTAAGGATCTGTTTTTTTGTGAAGCTGCGTTCACTCGAGTGATCACTTCGAGCTGACTTGCTGGCTAACCATAAGCGTTACCTGGTAGGTAACCACCCATACAATCAGATTGTGAATCAGACTACAAATGCCGTGAATGTAATTACCCCGATCTACATGCTGTCAAATAAACGAACCACACGCCGTGGCGCAATTTTAGGGGCTTCGCCTCTAGCGCTGACGTCCAAGGTTCGATTCCCGTATTGGAGTGAAGTGAGTGGGTGGTTACCTACCAGGTAACGCTGATGGTTGGCCAGCAAGTCAGGTAACATCAGCCACGGTGCCTTCAGTTGTAAGAAGCAGATCATAGAATGGATGAAAATAGTTTACTGTCAAATAATGCAAAGAGTACGCAACACCTGTTTCCCCCTTATTCTTGGCTCATCAGGCGTACACACTCACTGCACTCGCTTACGGTAATCGAACGTCGGACGTCAGCGCTAGAGGGGCTTCGCAGCGGTGAAGTATTGCTTTTAAATTTTAATTAAGAAGAAAAGAAAACCTTTTTAAATTAAGTCTTAAAAAGAGGTGTAAAGATATTGACAATAAGCTACGCAAACCCACCAAGACATGCAATCGTTTAACACTAGAATTACCAGAGCCTACGAAAAAACTCGTAAATCCGTCCCACCTTAAATCACGTCTTAAATCCGTTTGCACCTCTCCGCTAGAGTCCTTTGTCATCTAAATGTGCTGATAAACAAAAGCTACTAGCAGCCAGCTATTCCATCCCCCACCGACTTAGAACGAATTTCTCCTAGCTCATGGCTTGCCTTGATTTATCTGGGATTGAAGTGGAGTTTTAGAGTGGAAATAATATACAGTAGTGTTATTTGGAATACACGCATTTCATGTGTGTTCCGTTCCGTTCAGTAGTCTGTGCAAACACATTTTTAAAACAGAAACGTTTTTCATATTCTAATAGTAAATGACAAAATGTAGGCATAAACTATATAACGTATGAAGCCTGAAGTCCATATATCAAAGAAACACTTTCACAAAAGGTACAAATAAGAGAACACGTGCGCTTTTCTTCAAAAATATAACTGGACAAAAAAAAAAGCCACGTTAGCATGCCACATTGACACTCTTACTACAACTGCCACTGTGGCGTAATGGTATCAGCTCCTGACTGGGGATTAGAGGGTGGTGAGTTCGAGCCCGCATGGCTCCACTTCGAGAAATGAACTGCTCTCATTCTTACAATTTTAGAATAACAACATAAATTTGATTTCAGTCTGTAACAGCCAGTGTAACTTATGATACTGGTAAAGGTTAGCTTTTTTTTTTTTTTTTTAATTCACTTTTCATTCTCGCAGTCGCATTCAGAATCAATCCATACAACCCCATCTGACATAAAGACGTGCTATAGGTCTGCAGTGTACCACGATGCATACTACCGCCCCCCCCCCCCCAAAGGGTTCTGACACACAAACGCTGGCGAAGCTGCCTTCTTCGTATCTCACCGTCACTTGAAATCATCAGTTCTTAGCTGCTTATCAATCCATACAACCCCATCTGACACAGCTGTTTTCACATAAATAAAAGTGTACTTTTATTCAAGACTATAACCGAAGAATAAAGAAAGCAAGCTACAGTTGGTGGTTGATACGACAGCGTGCGTGGTGCAATGTTAAGAACTGCTGATTTCCGATCCGTGCTATATAAAATCATCACAGTCAAATATTAACAGTTCCCACACACCCAAGGTCCGCCATTCCTACATTTACGACATGTGTACTTGTTGCAGTGTACACACCTCTCTGTGCTATGGTTCCTATTACAGTGAATGAGCACCTGACACTGTACTTTCTTCCCTGGGGGAAGCTGAGGTCTTAGAACGGAAGTTTGTTGATGCTGTATCTTCTTTTCTTTTTCCATCGCCTTTTCCTGTAAGAAGCGACGACGAAGTTCCTCTGCAAGGTGAGCCATGAACACTCTTCTTTTCTCAGTGGACCCCGTGCATGCCTTATACAGTACGTGTGCGTTCATCGCTGCTAGGTCAAGGATGTTGTAGAACACAGCAACCGGCCACCTGCGTGTTCCTGTTCGCACTGAATAAGCACGTGCCTTCTGGTCCATGATGTCAACGCCACACTGGGGAAAAAAGAAAGACAAATATATGTGACATTTTGAAGAAATCATTTTATCACCAGAATAGCACCAGAAAACTTCGTCACACTAATATTTTTTTCATTAGCATACCTTCATGTGGTTGTAGTCTGTGACCGTGTTTGGTTTTTTTTTTTTATCTTGCCCAATCTCCACATCATGGTGCATTGTGCTGAGAATGAAGACAGACTTCTTCTTTTTGGGCACATTTACTGTCAGCATGGCACTGGGAGATCTAAACACCAGCGTGGAGAATTGTTCGTGTACTGAACTGCCTTTAGCTGCAGGTGGAAGTTCCCGTTGCACTTTATTCATGGTGCCAAGCAGAGTTGTATTGCGGTGCAGCAGTCTATTAGCCAGCGAAAGTGACGTGAAGAAGTTGTCTGTTGTTACGGTTCTGCCTTTGTCCAGAAATGGCTCCATAAGCTTTATGACCACAGACTCGGAAAGTCTTTCTCCCGTGGGACGACTGGGATCTTTTCCTAAATAAGGAGTGGCATTGCACATGTACTTTGTCTCCAAATCTGCCGCAATCCAAAACTTGATGCCAAATTTGTCAGGCTTGCTCGCAATGTACTGTAAGAAAGGACAACGGACCTTGGTTGGAAACAGTTGCTCATCAACCGTAATATGCTGCCCTGGGTTGTAACTCAGAACACAGTTCTCAACAAAACGTTGCCAGATGTCCGAAATCGTAGCAAATCTGTTGTTTTCCACACGTTCTGCACGGGTGTCTTTGTTGTCAAAGCGCAAATGCCGCATGATAGTCTGATATCGGTGCCGGGGCATCGTATCTTTGATTGCCGGTACAACAAATAGTTCTGACCAGGCATCAGCCACAGCACCAACTGTAGTCATCGCTGCTCTTGTCAAAAGAATGGAGATAAATGCCATCAGTTCAGAGAGGGAGAGGCTCCAGCTGGGGTCTGCTCTGTGACCTTCGTGGACTGTGCAATCTCTGATTGTCAACAACATACCTATGTCGATCAAACACAAGAAGCTCTGCAGTCGATTGGTTACTTTACGCTGTAGGAAGATAAGTAAATAAAGGTAAATACGTAAACAACATTCGATGCATCTTTTATATAAGTAACATAAAAATGTTTTTCATATACAGACCATCAAAAAACATTATTGAAAGCAGGACTTAGCACGATACCTTGGCGAGCTCCGTAGGTCCGGCTGCTTCGCTGAAGGACATGTGTGTGACAGATCGACTGGCAGGACGACGCCCAACTTCTTGCTGTATCCAAATGGTGCCATCTTTTGCCTTTATGCCTGGTGCAGCTGTGCTGTTCTTATGTTGGACTGGACGTTTCTTGCGGGGAGGGCTTCTGTTCTCTTTGTCTGATATAGAATCCTCATCTGGGCTCTCCTCTGTGTCTGTCTCATCGTCTTCCTCGATATCGAAAATAAGTTCCTCGCCACCGTCTGAGTCGCAATCGTCCATTTCTTGCAGCAGAGCCAAAGCCTCCGAAGGGGACAACCTCCTCTTTAGTGACAGAGCTGTGGCCATTGCGGTGTCTGTTTGCTCAAAATAATAATCAAGCACAACTGATTCACCTAGGTTTGTGTGTCAGGTTTTATCTCGCCACATCAGAGAATTCCACATCTGAGAATTCCTTGCAATTTGCAGCTCCATTCATTATCTCAAAACACCACGCAACATCAAAGTAATTCCCAGTTATGTCCACCACTCACACCCATGCCCATAACCATACAGAAGTGATTCATTCAAGTTTGTGTCAGCTTTTTATCCCGCCACATCTGAGAGTTCCCTGTAATTTGCAGCTCTATTCAGTATCTCAAAACACCACACACATTCACAGTAATTCCCAGTTATGTCCACCACTCACACCCACGCCCACATTCCACATCAGAGAATTTCCACTTCCAGCATAAATTCACACCTGATCTGACGCTGTTCGTTTTCAAATAATATTGTTAATATTTGAATGTGATGATTTTATATAGCATGGATCGGAAATTAGCAGTTCTTAACATTACACCACGCACGCTGTCATATCAACCACCAACTGTAACTTGCTTTCTTTATTCTTCGGTTATAGTCTTGAATAAAAGTACACTTTTATTTATGTGAAAACAGCTGTGTCAGATGGGGTTGTATGGATTGATAAGCAGCTAAGAACTGCTGATTTCAAGTGACGGTGAGATACGAAGAAGGCAGCTTCGCCAGCGTTTGTGTGTCAGAACCCTTTGGGGGGGGGGGGGCGGTAGTATGCATCGTGGTACACTGCAGACCTATAGCGCGTCTTTATGTCAGATGGGGTTGTATGGATTGATTCTGAATGCGACTGCGAGAATGAAAAGTGAATTAAAAAAAAAAAAAAAAAGCTAACCTTTACCAGTATCATAAGTTACACCGGCTGTTACAGACTGAAATCAAATTTATGTTGTTATTCTAAAATTGTAAGAATGAGAGCAGTTCATTTTTCGAAGGGGAGCCGTGCGGGATCGAACTCGCCACCCTCTGATCCCCAGTCAGGAGCTGATACCATTACGCCACAGCAGCGGTTGTAGTAAGAGTGTCAATGTGACATGCTAACACGGCTTTTTTTTTTGTCCAGTTATATTTTTGAAGAAAAGCGCACGTGTTCTCTTATTTGTACCTTTTGTGAAAGTGTTTCTTTGATATATGGACTTCAGGCTTCATACGTTATATAGTTTATGCCTACATTTTGTCATTTACTATTAGAATATGAAAAACGTTTCTGTTTTAAAAATGTGTTTGCACAGACTACTGAACGGAACGGAACACACATGAAATGCGTGTATTCCAAATAACACTACTGTATATTATTTCCACTCTAAAACTCCACTTCAATCCCAGATAAATCAAGGCAAGCCATGAGCTAGGAGAAATTCGTTCTAAGTCGGTGGGGGGATGGAATAGCTGGCTGCTAGTAGCTTTTGTTTATCAGCACATTTAGATGACAAAGGACTCTAGCAGAGAGGTGCAAACGGATTTAAGAAACAATTTAAGGTGGGACGGATTTACGAGTTTTTTCGTAGGCTCTGGTAATTCTAGTGTTAAATCAAGGCGCAAGTCGAAAAACACCATCCCATAATATTAGTTAACGATTAACACATTTCTATATATATTGTAAGCATACAATACAACTGATAATATGTTGCGCTTATTTATCTGGTGTACTGACATTTTTGCGCGTTTAACGGCTGAAATCTAACGTGGTTTGTGCCCTTCAGAATGAAAAGAGTTTGCATTTACCTTTTTAATAAAAGGCGAGCTTTTAAGCCTGAGAAATCACCCCGTAAATGCACACGTTTAATTGCACATGTGTTAATATGTATGCTTACACAGTATTAAAAGACACTCAACAAGTACACAGTATTAAAAGACAGTCAACAATTAACGTCATTTACCTTCGTTCCTGCGTTTGACTTGTGCTGTAAATCTCTTCGTCGTTTTCAGTTCACGTGATTACGTAGGAGGTGTAATACGTGATGACGCGATACGTGACTCCGCCTCCTCCATTAGAGTATATGGACAAAAAACAGGTTCCAGTTATGACCATTACACGTAGAATTTCGAAATGAAACCTGCCTAACTTTTGTAAGTAAGCTGTAAGGAATGAGCCTGCCAAATTTCAGCCTTCTAACTACACGGGATGTTGGACAATTAGTGATGAGTGAGTGAGTGAGTGAGTGAGTGAGTGAGTCAGTCAGTCAGTCAGTCAGTCAGTCAGTCAGTCAGTCAGTGAGGGCTTTGCCTTTTATTAGTATAGATACTGAGCCAATATAGGAGACATTTTAAGGCAGCGAAATTCCTATCTACTGCCTCTACACATTCTAATCACTTATTTTAGCCTTTATTAACCTATACAGTATTTAGCCTAGGTTAAATTCATTGTCACCATGCAAGGTCATATAACATACACAGGGGAAGAGTTTCTGAATATTGGTCGCTGTGTGCCACCTGATGTGAGTCCAGATATTATAACTACATTGGTGGATCTTACAACTTTGTTGATCACAGGTGCAAATGTAGCTGGTAGAAGACTAGAGGCAGAAAAGCTGGCATCCTGATTCAATTCGGGTAGCAAGGACTATGGCAGTCACTGCC
Source organism: Erpetoichthys calabaricus (assembly GCF_900747795.2). Lineage (NCBI taxonomy): Eukaryota > Metazoa > Chordata > Cladistia > Polypteriformes > Polypteridae > Erpetoichthys > Erpetoichthys calabaricus. The sequence continues at coordinate 77,314,522 of NC_041400.2, forward strand.
TGGAATATATCTATCTAAAGTGCACTCCCTGGTAAATAAAGTTGACGAACAGCAGCTGTTAATACATACTAAAATGGACTTTTCCATTGAGTCGCATCCTGTCCTGGTATGGCAAGAAGATATTACCTGCTTCCGTGACTAAGAACAATGCTCTGTCGTGTGTACCCCATGGTCTTCGAGTTGGTGGGCGGGGCTCTGTCTGATCTGCTTGCAATGATACGGGTACCATAATTATACATCCTTTTTTCTTCTCGGCCACTGTTTGTTTATATTTTAATTACAATTACATGCATATGTGTAGAAGAAATTAAAGTAGTTAAAGTAGTTCTTACTTTTTTTTTTTTTGTTTTTTAACTATTCTAAAGGAGACTGTTTAACATCATACCCTTGGTTTACTGTTATTGTTATTATTACATTAGGGTTTACTATGCTTATCCAGGGCCACTTTTTAACACCATTCCCTGGATTTACTGTCTTAATATTTCAAGACAGTTGATGATTATATTTTACTAGCCAACCCGCGCCGCATAATTATTTATTGATGGGTGAACACTTCCTGAAAGACACAGTTGTCCAAATGGGGTGGTTTTGAGGATACGACTGTGAGTTAATGAAAAGATGGAACTCTGGAGAGAGCAACATACAATTGTCCATGACTGAAAACTGGTTTTGGCAGATACAGGCATATCTGTTGAAAGTTTGGCCCTGTGCCTTATTAATTGTCATTGCAAAGGCCAATCTAACAGGAAATTGTCTGCGTGTAAAAGTAAAAGGCAAATTTGAATCTGATGGAGTCAGGGATATCTCGGAAGTGAATGGTGATAGTAGCTGGAAGCATTTGGGACATTGCCACAATTTCTGCCTCGCCACCATAAACTCCGGAAGTATTCATGTAGTCAGCGTATTGTTGAGCAGACTGTATGACTATGCTTCCGTGACTAAGAACAACGCTTTGTCGTGTGTACCCCATGGTCTTAGAGTTGGTGGGCGGGGCTCTGTCGTGCGTATCCCATGACGCGGGAGGAGGGTTAGAGTTGGCGGGCGGGGCTCTGTCTTGCGTGCATGCATATCCCATGGTCGGGCGACTTGGTGGATTATATGTAGAAAAGCAGCCGGAACAATGAAAAGTCAACGTGGCTCAGAGGTGCATGTGGACTGTAGCAGAGACGATTATAGCTCGTGTGCTGAGTTGTTCCAGAGTAACAGTTGAGAAGTCGATGTCACCATATAGTTGTTGAATGGGATCAGAAATAAAAGGAAAACAATGTGAAGGCAATGTCACAGGTGCTCCGTTTGTCCCGTCTCCAACATCTAGGAGCCATGTTGCGAAATGTTGTTCTTCAGGAAGAGCTCTCATATTTGTCGTCAGTGTAAGAACGTGTATGTGACGCCACAAAGGTTGCTTGTTAATGCGACAGTAAGTGCTCGGGAGCCACGCATAATGACAGGGAGAATTTGTTGGAAATCTCCACCCAATAGTATTGTTTCACCTCCAAATTGCTGTGTGTCACCCATGAGATCACGTAATAACCTGTCAACTGCCTGGAATGTGTATGCATGTGTCATTACCGCCTCGTCCCATATTATCAATTTGGATTGCAGAAGATGTTGAGCGTGTAGTGAGGTAGGTTTGATGTTGCATGCGGAAGTAGTATTCAGCCTCAACAGTATTTTAAAAACGGAATGTGTAGTTCGTCCACCCGGTAACAATGTTGCAGCTATTCCTGTAGATGCTACAGTTGTAGGAATGTCTCCCCTAGCTCTGATGGTTTGAATCAGGGTTTTGTAGACAAAGGTTTTCCCTGGTCCTGTAGGACCATCTAAAAAGAAGCATGTTTGTCGGGGATGGGAATGGCTGTATGCAGCGTGTAAAACAGTGTCAACAGCATGTTTCTGTTCTGTGTTGAGTTTGTCGTAGTGTTCCAGGAGGAGGGTTAGAGTTGGCGGCCGGGGCTCTGTCGTGCGTATCCCATGACGCGGGAGAAGGGTTAGAGTTGGCGGGCGGGGTTCTGTCGTGTGTACACCATGTGTACTGCCTGCTCATGCCTCGAGAGCGAGGGTGAACGCAGGAGGAGGGTTAGAGTTGGCGGGCGGGGCTCTGTCGTGCGTATCCCATGACGCGGGAGGAGGGTAAGAGTTGGCGGGCGGGGCTCTGTCTTGCATGCGTCTTGCTTGCCATGGTCTTAGTGAATTAGATATATAGATGCTTATAGTATTTAGACTTTATCGGCAATAGATATCTCTACTTTTTAATCCTCAAATGCCGCTGCTGGGGGGCTTATTTTGCTTTGGACGTGCTCTGTCTCTAGGTATGTCAGAGGACTGGGACTTTGTGAAGTCGGGTCCAGCCTAATGTGGGGAGGCAAAATGGGGGGGATAAGGGGGGGAGAAAAAGAGAGTAAGCTATATCTAATCTATCTTTTTAATCCTTTTAATAATTATAACTTCCAACGTAACAATAGGCTGCATAGCAATAACTTGTGGGAAAATTGGAAATTAAGGTTAAAGCTGTCTCACTTACAGTTAAGACTACAAAATGACATCAAAAATTCAGAATCAAAGTCTCCATGACAAAACAGTTAACTTTATGAGCTGGAATGTTAAAGGCCTGAATCCCGAATTAAAGAGAAAGAAAGTATTCATTCACCTAACAGATCTAAACGCTAAAATAGTATTTTTACAGGAGACCCACTTATTAAGCAAAGATCAGTTCCGGCTGCAAAAAGACTGGACTGGCCAAATGTTCCATTCCAGCTTTACAAAGAAAACTAAAGGTGTGGGAATTCTTATACATAGAACAGTCTCATTTGTAACATCAGATGTAGTATCTGATCCTGAAGGGAGATATGTGATTGTCATGGGCAACTTATTTAATTGTAAAGTGATTTTGATAAATGTTTATGCACCCAATGTGGATGATAGGGACTTCATGCAAAATGTATTTGCATCCATTCCCAATATGAACACTCATATAAAATTATAATGGCTGGGGGCTTTAATTGTGCTTTAAATCCACTCTTAGATAGGTCTCCTGTCACAGGGGGGATGATATCTAACACTGCAAAGAATATTACAGTTTTTAACTGACCACAACTTATCAAACCCCTAGAGATTTCTAAACCCAAACTCAAGAACATATTCCTTCTACTCACCAGTGCATCATTGCTACTCAAGAATTGATTATTTCTTTATAGATAATAATTTCTTGCCTGCAATTAAATCTTGCAAGTACAACACTATTGTTATTTCTGACCATGCCCCTCTGATCTTGGAACTGAAATCATTATGCCCCACATACTTATCTCACAGATGGCATCTTGACCCACTTCTATTAGCAGATGAGAACTGTACAGAATTTATATCAAAACAAATCAGTTTCATCCTAGAGACAAATACATCCTCAGAGGTCTCTGCAGGAATACTCTGGAAAACTCTAAAGGCTTTCTTAAGAGGACAGATTATTTCATATCTTTCCCACAGGAATAAATTAGAAACCAAGATGGTATCAAAGCTAACCAGCGAAATTACTAGAATAGATCAAGAACATGCCAGGTGTCCAAGTGAAGCTCTTCATAGGAAAAGACAGGCTCTGCATTCACAGCTCAACCTCTTAACAACCAAAGAAACTGAACAACTCATTTTTAAATCAAGACATCATTACTATGAACATGGAGAGAAAGCTAATAAGCTCTTAGCTCAACAAATCCACAAGCAAGAAGTTCGCAATACAATCCCAGCAATCACCAACACGAATGGAGATGAAATCATTGACCATAAAAATATGATGCACACATTTAGAGACTACTATAAATCCTTATATTATACAGAGTTCAAAGAAGACAACACACAATCTAATGCATTTCTTGATACATTACAGATATCACAAAAAGATAATTTTATTGCAGAGGAACTGGATAAACCTCTGGCGCTATCAGAATTACTAAATGCGATAAAGTCACTTCAGAGTGGAAAAGCAGCAGGCCAAGATGGCTGCCCTGTCGAATTTTATAAGAAATTCTCCACTCAGCTAGCTCCCCTCATATTAGCAACATTTACAGAAGCTAGAGACAATCAAATTCTACATCAAACTTTTCGCCAAGTATTAATCACCGTCTTTCCTAAACAAAACAAGGACTTATTACAATGTGCATCATACAAACCAATTTTACTTCTGAATAATGATGTTAAGATACTCTCCAAAGTCCTAGTTAGAAGGATGGAGAAAGTGCTGCCTTCGGTAATATCACAAGATCAAACTGGATTTATTAAAGGCTGACACTTTGCTTTCAATCTCCGATGCCTGTTTAATGTAATATATTCACCTGCAAAGTCAAACACCCCGGAGATATTTTATCGTTGGATGTAGAAAAAGCATTTGATATGATTGAATGGAACTACCTTTCCACTACATTAGAGAAATTTGGGTTTGGCCCAGATATTTGTGCATGGATCAAATTACTGTATGCCAATCTAGAAGCTTTAGTTTGTATTAACAACATTTGCTCAGACTACTTTAAACTAGAACGTGGTACCAGACAAGGATGCCCCTTGTCACCACTGCTATTTGCAATCGCCATTGAACCACTGGCAGTTACTGTCGAAATGCTTATCAGATAAAGGGGATTATCAGAGATGGACTTGAACAGAAAATTTCTCTATATGCAGATGATATGGTTTTGTATATATCAGACCCACAAAATACTGTGCCTGCAGTCTTAACAACACTTACAGAACTTCAAAAGATCTCTGGTCTCAGAATTAATTTGAATAAAAGTGTGCTCTTTCCAGTGAATTCTGAAGCATACAATATTAGATTGGACACCTTCCCTTTTATTATTGCAGATCAGTTTAAATACCTAGGGGTAAATATCACAAGAAAACATAAAGCTCTTTATCAACAAAATTTCAGCATCTGTATTGAAAAAATTAAGCAAGACTTGCATAGATGGTCAACCCTTCACGTCACTCTAGCTGGAAGAATTAACGTTGTTAAGATGAATATCCTTCTGAAGCTTTCCTTTTTATTTCAAAACATTCCAATATACATCAATAAATTGTTTATTAAGAAATTAGATTCAACCATAACCTCATTTATTCGGAATTCAAAACATCCACGTATCCAAAGAGCGTCTCTACAAAGACCTAAGAAAGAAGGTGGCATGGCTCTACCTAACTTTCAGTTTTACTACTGGGCAGCAAACATACAAGGCAGGAAACAAACCCCAGGCAGGATGCCAGCCCACCACAGAAGCATACAATTATTCAACTCAAAATTATATATTGAGCACATCTGTCTCGCTTGAAATTGTACAAAATGTTTCCAGGGCAAGATCCAACCTGTGAACACTGCAATCAAGCTCCAGCCTCACTGTGTCACATGCTTTGGGCCTGCACCAAATTAACATCATTGTGGACAAAAGTTTTTAAGTGCCTTTCAGACAGCCTTGGTGTCACAACCCTAACCCATTAATATGTGTGTTTGGTGTTCTTCCAGATGGGCTTAATGTGGAGAAGGACAAACAAACCGTGATTGCCTTCACTACACTATTGGCACACAGACTTTTTTTGCTAAACTGGAAGAATCCTAACTCTCCTTTTTTAAGTCAGTGGGTAACTGATGTTTTATATTATTTAAATTTACAAAAAATCTAATTCTCAGTTAGAGGATCTGTGCAGAACTTTTTCAAAACCTGGCAGGATCTAATCAATAATATTTTAGAATAAGCTTTTATAGCACTGAGGAAATAGATTCTCTCTCCATGTCTTTTTCTTCTCCATTTATCTGTATCCACCTAATAAACTCATCAATTTATTTATTTTTACTATTTATAAGTTTTAGTCTGTTGGCCATGCTCTCTTTCTCGAGGTGGGGGTTGATTTGTTTTCAATCCTATTTTTTTTTGTAAAAATTGATCTATTTGTATTGAATGATTACAATAAAATCAATAAAATTATAAAAAATAAAAAAAAAAAAAAAAAATAAAATAAAATGGACTTTTCTTTTTTTTAATCTGCTCTGTGCTTTTCTGAAACGTGGCTGAATGACTCTATTCCCGACTCTGCCTTGGACTTACCCAACCTCATACTGTAAGGATAGACCATGTTACCAAACTTTGCAACAAAGAATTTCTTATTATAAACTGCAAGCCGTTTTATTTACCATGCATGTTTTCCTTAGTAATTCTAACCAGTATTTATATCTACCGTTGTGCTAATGCTCACGAATTTCAGTGCTGAATTGCATGCAGTGCTGATGTAATCACTGAGATTGAAAAAAACAACCTGGACTTGCAGATCATTATTTTGGGTGATTTTAACCATATCAGTTTTAACCAGGTCCTTCCTATATATCAATAGGAAATAAAATGCCCTACCAGAGATAGGAATATTTACTGCTATGGAGCTATTAAGGATGCTTTACCATACCTTCTCCCATGCCCCCCATGGTAATTCTAACCATTCTATAATTCACCTTATTCCTGCTTACAAGCAAAAGCTGAAAACTGTAAAGTCATTAAAATAACAGTTAGAAAGTGAACCAGCAAGGCAATAGAGGACTGCTTTGCATGTACAGACAGGAGTGCCTTCAAAACTGCCACCTCCAACATAAACGAATACACTCATACTGTATCTTCACATATTAGTTTTTGTGAATATGCTTAAATTGCAACAAAAACAACTGTGAAATTTAGAAATGACTAGGGGGCACCACTCCCTGCTCTCTTCGCTTGCCCACCCCTGGGTTTGGTTTACCGGATATACAATTTAAAGAGATTGTTATTTTCATGGGAATTGTTACATATGCATTATTTTCACTTTTACTTTAAAACTTTTGTAAAAACAATACTGTACTTGTCCTTAATTTCCAAACCCGGGCGTGCTTAAATCTCTTTCTTGCAGGATGTATAACGCTGCTCGCATTGTGAAGTGGGGGGGCTGAACGCACGCTAAGAAGAAACGGTTGGATCATCTGCTGGCTTGCTGCTGCTGCTGCTGGCAAGCTGCATATTCTGCTTGTTGAGTTGCTTGTCAATCATTTAAAAGCCCGTACAGCAGCTGTCCTTTTGCCTCTTCGTGTCTCTGCCACTCGTATTGTGTAGGATCTGGCTGAACACTTGCTAAGGAGAAGTGGTCGGATCATCTGCTGGCTTGCTGCTGCTGGTAAGCTGCATGTTCTGCTTGTCGCTTGTCATTGTTTTAAGAGCTGGGAGGACATGAAGCATGTCTGCCAAAAGCATTCCAACAACTGCTAGGTTAGATGTCCGTGAACTTGTTTTAAATGTTGTCTCACTGCCTTGTCTCGTGTGACGTTAAATTGTCTCTTGCGGGATGTCAAATTGTCTTCCGAGAAGATCACGTCTTGTCTCCCTAGTCTCCTTTCCAAGATTTTTTTTATAATAGAGAGATAAGAGGCGGCATGGTGGCGCAGTGGGTAGTGCTGCTGCCTCGCAGTTAGGAGACTCTGGTTTGCTTATGGGTCCTCCCTGTGTGGAGTTTGCATGTTCTCCCCGTGTCTGCATGGGTTTCCTCCGGGTACTCCGGTTTCCTCCCACAGTCCAAAGACATGCAGGTTAGGTGGATTGGCGATTCTAAATTGTCCCTAATGTGTGCCTAGTGTGTGCGCCCTGCCCAGGGTTTGTTTCCTGCCTTGCGCCTTGTGTTGGCTGGGATTGGCTCCAGCAGACCCCCATGACCCTGTAGTTAGGATATAGCGGGTTGGATAATGGATGGATGGATGGAGAGATAAGATTTGCTTCACTCCATAGCTCAGACAACTGTGCCAAAACAAAGAGTGTGCTTTCAGATCTTGCAATGATGAGGCATACAGGAGAGTCAACAATATCTTAGAGAAATGGATCAAAGTGCAAAAAGAAATTGTTCAGATAAGCTGCAGGAACAAAAAGACAGTTGTTTGCAAAAGACAGCACATCAGTCTGGAGAGACCTTAAACAGGTCACTGACTACAAGAAACAAACATCATACAGTTTTGCTGATCCCAGTTTGGCTAATCAGTTAAATCAGTTTTCTGGTCACTTCGAAAGAAAGTGGGACATAAATCTACCTGATGGTCTCACTGTTACTATTCTAAACTCCTCTTCTTCTCAGCTTCCCCCTCCTGTCTTCACTGCAAAAGACATCTGCAGCTTATTCAAAAAGTTAAATATTAAAAAAGCTGCAGGCCTGGACCTTATTTTTTATTCCACACTCAGGCACCGTGCAGACAAGTTGTCTACAGTATTTGTAGACATTTTCAACCAATTTCTTTATCTGTGCACTGTTCCTGTCTGCTTCAACATCTCTACCATCATTCCAGTAGCAAAAAAATCAAAAGTCACAGGCCTAAATGACTAATGACTAACTCAAATTTAGGTTTGAGCTTTATTTACTAACACCTTGATAAGCCATGAGCATATGTGAGGATCTTATTAGTGGACTTTAGCTCTGCTTTCACAATCATCCCAGAGCTCCTAGATAAGAACCTCACCCAATTCCACCTGCCTAGTTCAATCTGCCATAGGATCACAGACTTTCTTACATATAGGAGAAAGTACATGCAGTTGGGTGCACACATCTGACTCGATAACCCTTAGTACTGCTGCACTGCAGAAATGAGGCTTTCCCTTACTGCTCTTCTCACTTTATACAAATAACTGTATCTCTGGCAATTTGTCTGTTAAACGTCTGAAATCTGCAGTTAACGTAATACTAATAGGCTTCATTTCAAACAATGACAAATCCATATACAGACAAAAGGTGGAAAATCTGATATTTTGGTGCAGTTATGACAACTTGGACCTTAACATTCAAAAAACCCAGGAGATGATCATAGATTTCAGGAAACAGTCACCTTGCACACCTATCACTTGCTATAAATGGCTAAGCCTTTTGGATGACAGAATCCTTTAGGTTTCTGGACACTGTGCTGTCACGAAACTTTAAGTGGGACAATAACATCACATGCATTATTAAGAAAACCATCCATCCATCCATTATCCAACCTGCTATATTCCTAACTACAGGGTCACGGGGGTCTGCTGGAGCCAATCCCAGCCAACACAGGGCACAAGGCAGGAACCAATCCCGGGCAGGGTGCCAACCCACCACAGGACACACACACAAACACACCCACACACCAAGCACACACTAGGGCCAATTTAGAATCGCCAATCCACCTAACCTGCATGTCTTTGGACTGTGGGAGGAAACCGGAGCGCCCGGAGGAAACCCACGCAGACACGGGGAGAACATGCAAACTCCACGCAGGGAGGACCCGGGAAGCGAATCCAGGTCCCCAGATCTCCCAACTGCGAGGCAGCAGCGCTACCCACTGCGCCACTGTGCTGCCATTAAGAAAACCAATCTGAGAATTTTTTTTTGCAACAGCTGAGGAAATTCAGCCTCCCTCAATAATATTAGCCCAATTCTACATAGCCACCATCATGTCCATTCAGACCTTAACTATTACTGTCTGATTTGGTGCTGCGACTGATCAGGCCAAGACCGATCTGCAATGCATCATCAAAGTCTGTGAAAGGATCATAGGTTGTAACTTACTGCACATCAAAGTCCTATATGAGTCCAGGATAAGGAAGAATGCCAAAAAGATCATTACTGATTTGACTCACCCAGGGCATCATCTGTTCCAAAGACTTCCCTCCGGCAAAAGTCTTTGAGATGTGAACGCTAAAACAACATGTCAGCTGAACAGTTTTGTTTCCAAGTGCAGTTTTTCTTTCTAATCAGGTCTGAGCTTCTACTCAGTATGTATGTATACCTACACATTTGCACACTGCCTGGACATTTTAACAATTCTATCTATTTATTTGTATTGCCTTTGTATGCTGCATCATATTTTATCATTTAATCATTCAGCATCATCCCACCTGACTGGAAAACAGGACTTGTTGCACCCATTTAGAAAGGGAAGGGTGATCGACTGCTCTCGGTACAGGGTAAGATCCTTGCTAGGGTCATCCTCAATAGGATCCATGATTATCTGCTAACCTTCCAGTAACTTGAGCAGTCTGGTTTTATGCCTGAGGGTTCTCATGGAGGGTAAATACAAATATCGGCAGAGTTTCTTTGCAGCTTTTGTCGATTTTCGTGAACCATTCAACTCAGTTGATCGAGCAGCCCTGTGGGACATCTTGAGACTTTGCAGGAGGTCCCCCAGAGTTGCTGGATATCATATTCTTCTGAGGAACAATAATTTTAGGGTAACATAGCTTTCATCTTAAAGAAATAGCATAAAGGGTTAATAATGTCAGAAACCAACCAATCATTCCATTATCCAACCCATTTTATCCAAACTACAGGGTCACGGGGGTTTGCTGGAGCCAATCCCAGCCAACACAGGGTGCAAGGCAGGAAACAAACCCCGGGCAGGGTGCCAGCCCACCACAGGGCACACATACACACCTACACACCAAGCACACACTAGGGACAATTTAGGATCGCCAATGCACCTAACCTGCATGTCTTTGGACTGTGGGAGGAAACCGGAGCACATGTTAGAAACCTTTGCAGGCATATCAGGAAACCAATTAAAGGTCAAGTGAGCAACAATATGTACTGAAAGATGACTAAGAGATGACTAAGAAATCAGCAGATGTCCTGTAAAGAACCAGAATGGACAGTTGTTATATGCACAGAAATTTCAAGGGTGGTGGCTCAACTCAAAGGTATAAGAAGAACCAGAATATAATATAATAGACTTTTATTTTATATAAGTCATTTGGGTGTAAACCAACAAACTAACCAGTGTAAATTTTGCATTGATTGAAACTATATGTAAATTCAATAGTTCATAAAATGAACCTCTATTCTTTGTTTCTCTGATCATTATGACCATGCTGTAACAGAATACTTTTGAAGAAAGCTCCCTCTAAAGAATTTTGCCAAGGAGTAATTAAAAGATGCAATGATCAGGTTTTCTCCTGCTGGATAACTGATTTGTCCTGTTAGAGGATATTTCTTTCTTTAATAAGATGTCAGATTTCTACCACAGTTCTTGCTCCAACTCTGTTCAATGCTTGCATGGACTGGGTGTTGGGTATGGTCATGGGGTCCAGCAGCTGTGGGGCATCTGTTGGTGAAGAAAGATTCACTGATCTTGACTTTGCCAACGATGCTGTGATCTTTGCGAAATCAATGGAGGCTCTGTTCGGGGCTTTTGAGAGACTTAGCGAGGAGTCTGAATGTCTGGGCTTGCGTGTATCCCAGATATAAACCAAGATCCAGGCTTTTAATGGCTTCTTGGCCACAGCTTTCAGCAGTGTGTCTGTGCGCAGAGAGAATGTTGACCTTGTTGAAAACTTTACTTACCTTGGCAGTGACATTCATGTCTTTGGTGACTCTTCCTATGAAGTTAGTAGACAGATTGGGAGGGCATGGGTGAGTCATGAGGTTGCTGGAAAGGGTATGCAGTGTTCTTGATATCTTTGCAAGAGGACAAACATCCAAGTCTTTAGAGTCCTGATGCTTCCTGTTTTGCTATATGGTTGTAAGACATGGACTCTATCCAGTGACCTAAGAAGAAGACTAGACTCTTAACTTCGAAGAAAACTTGGAAACCACTGGTCTGACATTGTGTCGAATAAGCGGTTGCTGACAGAGTCCCCAGTGAGACACATTACCTGCATTGTGAGAGAGCATCAGTTATGGCACTATGGCCATGTGTTGCGATTCTCTGAGGGTGATCCAGCTCGCAGGATCCTCATTGTTGAGGACCTGAGTGGCTGGACCAGGCCAAGGGGACACCCAAAAACACCTGGCTGCATCAGATAGATGGTTATTTCCAGGGAGTGAGACTGGACTGAATGTCTGCCTGGGGTGTTGCCAGCCGGGATCCCAAGCTGCTTCATCACAAGGTGGGTGTGGCAACACTCTGTAACAGTGTATGCTCCCCAACCTGACTTGACCTGACCTGACATTTTATCTTCTTATATTTATCTTACAGTATGTATTGTATGGGGCGGCACGGTGGCGCAGTGGTAGCGCTGCTGCCTCGCAGTTAGGAGACCCGGGTTCGCTTCCTGGGTCCACCCTGCGTGGAGTTTGCATGTTCTCCCCGTGTCTGCGTGGGTTTCCTCCGGGCGCTCCGGTTTCCTCCCACAGTCCAAAGACATGCAGGTTAGGTGGATTGGCATTTCTAAATTGGCCCTAGTGTGTGCTTGGTGTTTGTGTGTGTCCTGCGGTGGGTTGGCACCCTGCCCGGGATTGGTTCCCTGCCTTGTGCCCTGTGTTGGCTGGGATTGGCTCCAGCAGACCCCCGTGACCCTGTGTTCGGATTCAGCAGGTTGGAAAATGGATGGATGGATGTATTGTATGTTGTCCTTCTATGTTGCACCAATTCTATCAAGACAAATTCCTAGTACACATTACTGTACCTGGCCAATAAAGTCAGTTCTGATTTTGATTCTGATTATATTGGTAGTGTATTTTCATCCTTGGACTATAATGTTTCAGATTTAATCTTCAGGTGACACACCTTTTCCTTATTTACAAATAATAAATGTTATGAAAGAAATCTACCAACTTCACATGTTTCTTAAATTTATCTGCTCCTAAGGTAATACTGAACAGTTTGGATGAAGACAAAGACAGCATTTCAAGGGTATATCAACAAGTTTCATGGAGTTTACCCCTTGATAATACAGTATAAGGAACAATAGGAAAGAGATCCTTCCATTAAAGGAATGGAATTCAGCTATTATTACAATACATTCTAGTCAAATTTGCACTAAACATTTCATAATTCATTTGAAATTGTTTATCATTCACATTTGCCTCATCTAAAATTGTGTAATTTGTACCCAGGGCAAGTTCTAACCTGTGTGTGATATAAAGAACCTTCAAACTTTAAAGATATTTTGAGTAAGTCAAGTGTAGGCATGGAAAACAATTTAGATCAACCAACATCCCAAGATTTCTTCCATTTTTTTCCCTACAAATTTTTTGGGAAATTTTTCTTGTCTTGTAAGGGAGTCAAGGATGGGAGTTTGTCAAAAATAGGGAATTCTAAAGCCCATGGTATCACTCCTTGAGTTATTTTGGGCTATACAAGAAATTAATTGTTGTTGTTATGAAGATCCTTCATTGTTGGGTCATATGTTTTAGGAATGATCTGTATTCAAACCATTTGGACAGCCTTAAATCTAAAATCACTAGTACTAGATCTGTAGTGATATTTTACAGCACAAAACGTTTACTTAGACTGACGCTGCTCAACTGCAAGAATTGTAATACATCTTGTATAATTTAGTGAAAAAGTGATATTCTTTTAGTATTATTTCATTTGAAAAATTTAATTCCCTTCACAGGGAAGAGTGTAGATTTTTAATTAAATTTGTAAAAAATGTATTAATGTATTTGTAAAGTAAACACACTGGTTCTCTACTGAATCATTTTATTTGCTGTTCTATTCTATATGAAGTAATACCTTAGATGGAGGTCACTTGTTGCATAGCTCTCTGAATTGGGTGGGTTTAGAATGCTGAGTGCATGGATTGTCTTTGGAAGGTAATTGTATTTACTTTTTTGACTGGATTTTTTTTTCTTTAAGTAAAATTAAATAAAGAAACATTCCAATAACCAAAATTACTAATTCTTCTTAGTCTAATATTCATAAAGTGAAAACAAGATAAAAACTAATTTCTGATTGTAACATTTTATTATATCAGCACAGTGGTTGGCATTGAAGTTTCAGGAGCCTTGTTTCACGTTTTTACATTTTCTTTTTGTGCCTATGTGAATTTTCACTGGGTAATGTAGATGTGATGATAGTCCCACTTACTCATGCAGCGACAATTAGCGACTCTAAATTTAGAAAGTGGGGGTGCCTTGTAATTGCTCCAGATATGAGGTGAGTGAAGTCCTGATGGTCTGTTTGTTAATTAGGCATGTAGAAATGCACCTGAAATTGTTGGAATGTTGCTGATCAAACTTATTTTTTAAAAGGTAGTATTTAGTGTGAGAGGCAATGTGTTTATTTGGAGCTGATTTCCTGGCTGTGTTAAAGATGCTGCATCATTGGCAGAAACAGGTAGACAAGGTAACTATTTGAGTGGGTTTCGGTTTTGCATTTATAAGAATTTTATAATTTCCTATTCATGTACTATTTTATCAGTCCTGGTCATGACGTTAAACCTCATCTGGCCCTGCAAACGGTCCTCCAACCTGCAAGGAAAACTTGGGGGGATGGTGGCAGGATTGGCACTCCAGCAACCATAAAAAATTGATGCAACTCTAAAACGGCAGACAGAACTCCTTTCTGCTCTCTACAGGAGTAGCTCTGCTGCAGCTACCCACAGGAAGGCTGCTCACATTATGAAGGAGATGGGGGAAAGCCCTCTTGAGCTTCATCCCCGGAGGAGCTGAAACTGCCAGAGAGCCAATGGGGTCAGCCCTGTTGAGGATCAGAATGGGTGTAGTGCTGAGGTTTGGACGTTCTGATGGCTGTCATACTCAGGGAGTGGCTTTTGCTGTGGTAGATCAGCTCCTCCTGATGGTGTCCACTGTCACTCCTTTCAATGAGCATATTATGAGACTCAGGTTAAGGCAATCTTTGGGTGCCTTGTGTTTTGTCTCAGTGTATGCTCTGACTGTGGTTGATAATGCCTCGGTAAGGGAGACATTCTTCTCTTGATGGCTAATGGATGCCCGCGAGGTGACACTACACTGGTCGTGGGTGACTTCAATGCAACTAATGGCACTGACAGGGCTGGTATAAGATTTGTGTCAGTGCCCATGGGTCTGGCGACTGTGGTGAAAGTAGCTCCAAGATCTTTGACTTTGCAAAAGATCAGGGGTTGTGGATTCCTGGATCCTGGTTCCAGGATGAGCTGCATCATTGGACTTAGTTCTCCAGTACTGGTGGTGTAGTGAAGGAGAACTGCAGGGTCTACAGAAGTGCCCAGTTTATGAATCCTGACCACAGACTTGTTACAGCTACTCTGAAGATCCAACTTAGCTCCTGTAGGATACCACCTACTAGAAGAATGAGGTTGAACTTGGCCAGACTCCAAGATCAGGCTGTTTCTAACAAGTTTGCACACAGTTAGTGTGAGGAATATGCAGACTTGGGTGCAACATGGGAGACCTTCTGTGACAAGACCCTGAAGGTTTCTGAGGGTTGTGTTGGTGTTGCTGGTGTACCCAGAAGGAAATGTTTCATCTTGTAGGGCACCATCGGTATTATCGAAAGGAGTTGCAGTGCACAGCTTGATGGAAACTCTAGTCTGTACCAGGAACTGAGAAGGAAGGCTGAGATGGCTCTGACAGCAGAAAAGGAGGCATTTGTTAGAGGAATCTGTGAGCAATTGACACACCATCTATGGTCTAGTGCCTGCTTACAGAGGAATCAAAGCATTATGCTCATCTGAATCTGTTCCTCGGAGAGTCACAGTCAGGGTGGGTGATGGCATGGCTGTCTATTTTGAGCAGCTGTTTAAAGATGATCCTCTTGCTTGGACGTTGGACATTTCTGGGTCTACAGTTCTTGAGGGTGATTGAACAGGTGGTGAACCAGCTGATGGGAGGGAAGGCTGCAGGGATCTAGGGTACCAGGTTGACCTTCTCCAGGCTGGTTGTAAGGCTGTCCTCCTGGCATTGCAAGCAATCTGTGCTTCCATTTGGGAGATGGGGGTCATTCCAACTAACTAGAAAATGGAACTTGTCCTCCCTATCTGGAAAGGGAAAGGTGATCGCCTGGATTACAGCAACTACAAGGGGATAACACTGCTCTTGGTTCCGGGTAAGGTCCTTGCTAGTGTCAACCTCAATAGGATCCATGATTACTTTCTCTACCCATCAACCACATCCTGGCACTGAGGGTTCTCATTGAGTGCAAACACAAATATTGGCAGAGTTTCCTAGCAGCCCTTGTCGATTTTTGTAAAGTGTTTGTCTCATTTGTTTTAAATGCCCTGTGGGATCCCCCCAAAGTTGCTGGATCTCATGGCCAACCTGTACATTGTTACTGCGAGTACTGTGCAGAGTGGAGCAAGAACTGTTCTTCCCAGTTGATTCTGGGGTTCATCAGGGGAATATTCTTGCTCCAACCCTATTCAATGCTTACATGGACTGCGTGATTGTGCAGGGTTGTGGGGTCCAGCAGCGTTTATTGCAATCTGTTGGCGAAGAAGGATTCACTGATCTTGAATTTGCCAGTGTTGCTGTGATCTTTGTGGAGTTGGTGGAGGCTCAAATTGGGGCTCATGGGAGACTGAGTGAGGAGTCTGAGTGTCTGGGCTTGCAAGTGTCCTGTATTATTAGGAATAATGTTACACCTCCTCTCTCAGACACAGTAACACTGAGTACATTCAGCCAACAAATTATTTAGCAAAGAATGTCAAGAAATGCTGCCGGGACTCCTTTACACCAAAAACAATACATCTTTACAATGCCTCATTGTGTGTGTTACTGCAAAGTTATACAGTATGTTTCTCTCCTTTTTTAATTATTTTTATTGATTTTATTGAAATCACACAACATTGCATACAAACAGATCAAAATAGGATCGAAAACAAATCAACCCCTGCCCCTGAAAAAGAGAGTATGGCCAGCAGAGTAAAACTTGAAGCTAGTAAAAATAAGTAAATAGATTAATTAATAAGTGAATAAAGAAAAATGAAGAAGAAAAAAATGGGGAGAGAATCTGCTTCCTCAGTGCTTTAAAAACTTATTCTAAAATCAAGTCAAGTCAAGTCGGGGAGCATGTACAGGTACAGTGCGTTGCTGCACCCACTACACAACGAAAACAACTCGGGATCCCGGTTGGCAACCCCCCAGGCAGACGCATGGTCCAATCCCACCCTCTGGAAATGACCCTCTATCTGCCGCAGCCAGGTTTTACGTGGGTGACCCCTTGGCCTTGTCCAGCCACTCGGGTCCCCAACAATGAGGATCTTACGAGCTGGATCACCCTCGGGGAAACACGGCACATGGCCGTAGTGCTGTAACTGACGCTCCCTCACAATGCAGGTAATGTGCCTCATTCGGGACTCCATGAGCAATCGCTCATTCGACACAAAGTCAAACCAACAGTACCCAAGGATTTTCCGGAGAGACTCAGTACCAAAGAAGTCCAGTCTTCGTCTCAGGTCACTGGATAGCGTCCATGTCTCACAACCATATAGCAAGACAGGATGCACCAGGACTCTAAAGACTTAGACCTTCGCACTTTTGCATAGATATTGGGAGTGCCACAAACCCCTTTCCAACGACCTCATGACCCCCCATGCCCTCCCAATCCTACTGACTTCATAGGAAGAGTCACCAGGACATGAATGTCACTGCCATTGCAAGTTAACCTCTCAACAAGGTCGACATTCTCTCCGCAAACAGACACACAGCTAATGGCTGAGCCCAAGAGATCATTAAAGGCCTGGATCTTGGTTTTTATCCAGGACACTCGCAAGCCCAGACACTCAGACTCCTTGCTCAGTCTCTCCAGCACCCCGATCAGAGCCTCCATTGACTCCGCGAAGATCACAGCATCGTCAGCAAAGTCAAGATCTGTGAACCTTTCTTCACCAACAGATCCCCCATAGCCGTTGAACCCCACAACCTTGCCCAATGCCCAGTCCATACAAACATTGAACAGAGTAAGAGCAAGAACACACCCCTGATGAACCCCAGAATCAATTGGGAAAAACACAGAGGTTCTGCCTCCACTCTGCACAACACTCACAGTACCAGTGTACAGGCCAGCCATGATATCCAGCAACCTCAAGGGGATCCCGCGAGTCCTCTGGATGTCCCACAGGGCAGCTCGATCAACTGAGTTAAACGCAGTATGAAAATCGACAAAGGCTGCAAAGAAGCTCTACCGATATTCATGTTTGCGCTCCATGAGAAGCCTCAGTGCCAGGATGCGGTCGATGGTACACTTCCTAGGCGTAAAACCAGACCATTCTGGTCGCTGGTAGGTGAGCAAGTGATCACATATCCTATTGAGGACTACCCTAGCAAGGACCTTACCTGGCACTGAGAGCAGTGTTATCCCTCTGTAGTTGCTGCAATCCAGGCGATCACCTTTCCCTTTCCAGATAGGGATGACAAGTCCTGTTTTCCAGTCAGTTGGGATGATGCCAGTCTCCCAAATGGAAGCAAAGATTGCTTGCAATGCCAGGAGGACAGCCTTACCACCAGAAGTTCACCCCGGATATCACAGATCCCTGCAGCCTTTCCTCCCCTCAGGTGGTTCACCACCTGTGCAATCTCAGTGAGATTGGGTAGTTCACAGCTAATTGGAGGATCAGCCTCAAGAACCATGGACCCAGAAATATCCAACATCCTAGCTGGAGGATCAGCTTTGAACAACTGCTCAAAGTAGCCAGCCCAGCGGGTCACAACTGCAGTGTCATCCATAAGGACCGTTACATCAGCCACCTGGACTGCGACTCTCTGAGGAACAGATTCAGATGTGTGTAATGCTTTGATTCCTCTGTAAGCAGGATGTGGGTCGCTATACCACAGATTTTGTGTCACTTGCTCATAGATTCCTCTAACAAATGCCTCTTTATCTGCCTTCAGAGCCCTCGCAGCTGTCCTTCTCAGTTCCCGGTACAGACCAGAGTTGCCATTGAGTCGTGCACTGCGACTCCTCTCGATGATATCCAGGGTGCCCTGCGAGATGAAACATCTCCTTCTAGGAACACCAGTAACACCGGTTATTCTAAAATGTTATTGATTAAATCCTGCCAGGTTTTGAAAAAGTTCTGCACAGATCCTTTAAGTGAGAATTTGTTTTTTTACAATATCAAATACAGTAATCCCTCCTTCATCGCAGGGGTTGCGTTCCAGAGCCACCTGCGAAATAAGAAAATCCGCGAAGTAGAAACCATATGTTTATATGGTTATTTTTATATTGTCATGCTTGGGTCACAGATTTGCACAGAAACACAGGAGGTTGTAGAGAGACAGGAACGTTATTCAAACACTGCAAACAAACATTTGTCTCTTTTTCAAAAGTTTAAACTGTGCTCCATGACAAGACAGAGATGACAGTTCTGTCTCACAATTAAAAGAATGCAAACATATCTTCCTCTTCAAAGGAATGCACGTCAGGAGCACAGGCTGTCAGAAACAGAGAGGAAAGCAAACAAATCAATAGGGCTGTTTGGCTTTTAAGTATGCAAAGCACCGCGGCACAAAGCTGTTGAAGGCGGCAGCTCACACCCCGCTCTGTCAGGAGCAGGGTGAGAGAGAGAGAGAGAGAGAGAGAGAGAGAGACAGAGGAAAACAAAACAGTGAAAAATCAATACGTGCCCTTTGAGCTTTTAAGTATGTGAAGCACCGTGCAGCATGTCGCTTCACGAAGCAGCTGCACACAGAAGGTAGCAACGTGAAGATAATCTTTCAGCATTTTTAGACGAGCGTCCGTATCGTCTAGGTGTGCGAACAGCCCCCCTGCTCACACCCCCTACGTCAGGATCAGAGAAAGTCAGCGCAAGAGAGACAGAGAAAAGTAAGTTGGGTAGCTTCTCAGCCATCTGCCAATAGCCTCCCTTGTATGAAATCAACTGGGCAAACCAACTGAGGAAGCATGTACCAGAAATTAAAAGACCCATTGTCCTCAGAAATCCGTGAACCAGCAAAAAATCCGCGATATATATTTAAATATGCTTACATATAAAATCCGCGATAGAGTGAAGCCGCGAAAGGCGAAGCGCGATATAGCGAGGGATCACTGTAGTATATAACATCAGTTACCCACTGACTTAAAAGAGAAGAATTAGGATTCTTCCAGTTGACCAAGATAAGTCTAAGTGCCAATAGTGTAGTAAAGGCAGTTACAGTTTGTTTGTCCTTTTCCACTTTAAGCCCATCTGGAAGAACACCAAACACAGCTGTTAGTGGATTAGGAGGGATTGTGACACCAAGGCTGTCTGAAAGGCATTTAAAAATTTTGGTCCAGAATGATGTTAATTTGGTGCAGGCCCAAAACATGTGACCCAGTGAGGCTGGAGCTTGAATGCAGCGTTCGCAGGTTGGATCTTGCCCTGGAAACATTTTGGACAATTTTAAACGAGACAGGTGTGCTCGATATATAATTTTGAGTTGAATAATTGCATGCTTTGCGCATATGGAGCTCAAGTGAATTCTGTGCTTTGGTAACTTCCACTCCTTTTCTGAGATGTTGAGTGAGAGATTCTTTTCCCAATGTACTCTTGGATTTTTGAAAGGGAGGGACTGTAAAATGGTTTATTATTTTGCAGAAATGCTGTATGAGTCCTCGAGATTGAGCAATATTTTTTCCAGTATAGAAGGAGGTGGGAGGTGAGGAAAATTGGGCAGGTTCTGTTTAACAAAGTTTCGAATTTAAAGGTAGTGAAAGAAATGTGTTGCTGGAAAGTTAAATTTAGAATGTAATTGTTTGTAGGATGCAAAGACGTTGTCTATGTACAGATCTCTAAGTGACTTAATCCCAAATGTTTTCCAGATATTAAAAACTGCATATGTTTCCAAGGGTGGAAAAAGGTGGTTCTTGTGCAGAGGTGCCACAGAGGAAAGCTTCTCGATCTTAAAATACTTCCTACATTGGTTCAATATTCTGATTGAGTTAAGCACAATTGGGTTATTATTATATTGGCGGTAACTTGCATTTATTAGGGCACATAGCAAGGAATATAAAGAAGTACTGCAGGATTTTACTTCTATTGCGGACCAAGCCTGTGTATGTTCATCTATTTGTGTCCATGTCCAGGTTTTTATAGTGTATGTTTGCTGCCCAGTAATAAAACTGAAAGCTAGGTAGAGCCATGCCACCTTCTGCCTTAGATCTTTGTAGGGTCACTCTTTGGATACGTGGATGTTTTGAATTCCGAATAAATGAGGTTATGGTTGAATCTAATTTCTTAATAAACAATTTATTGATGTATATTGGAATGTTTTGAAATAAAAAGGGAAGCTTCAGAAGGATATTCATCTTAACAATGTTAATTCCATCCATCCATTTTCCAACCCGCTGAATCCGAACACAGGGTCACGGGGGTCTGCTGGAGCCAATCCCAGCCAACACAGGGCACAAGGCAGGAACCAATCCTGGGCAGGGTGCCAACCCACCGCAGACAATGTTAATTCTTCCAGGTAAAGTTAGATGAAGGTTGATCATCTATGCAAGTCTTGCTTAATTTTTTTCATACAGACGGCGAAATTTTGTTGATAAAGAGCTTTATGTTTACTTGTGATGTTTACCCCTAGGTATTTAAACTCATCTACAACGATAAAAGGGAAGGTGTTCAATCTAATATTGTGTTTGAGAATTCACTGGAAAGAGCACCCTTTTATTCAAATTAATTCTGAGACCAGAAATCTTTTGAAATTCTTTTAGTGCTGTTTGGACTGCAGGCAAAATATTTTGTGGATCTGATATATACAGTACCATATCATTTGCACATAGAGAAATTTTCTGTTCAAGTCCTTCTCTGATAATCCCCTTTATCTCATAAGCATTTCGACAGTGAGCTGCCAGTGGCTCAATGGTGATTGCAAAAGCAGTGGTGACAAGGGGCATCCTTGTCTGGTACCATGTTCTAGTTTACAGTAGTCTGAATTAATGTTATTATAAACTGAAGCTTCTGGATTGGTATACAGTAATTTGATCCATGCACAAATGTTTGGGCCAAACCCAAGTTTCTCCAATGTATTGAAAAGACAGTTCCATTCAATCATATCAAATGCTTTTTCTGCATCCAACGATAATAATATCTCTGGGGTGTTTGACTTTGCGGGTGAATATATTACATTAAACAGGCGTCGAAGATTGGAAGCTATATGTCAGCCTTTAATAAATCTAGTTTGATCTTGTGATATTACCAAAGGCAGCACTTTCTCCATCCTTCTAGCTAGGACTTTGGAGAGTATCCATCCATCCATTATCCAACCCGCTATATACCAAATACAGGGGGTCTGCTGGAGCCAATTCCAGCCAACACAGAGCGCAAGGCAGGAAACAAACCCCGGGCAGGGCGGCAGCCCACCACAGGGAGAATATCTTAACATCATTATTCAGAAGTGAAATTGGTCTGTATGATGCATATTGTAATAAGTCCTTATTTTGTTTAGGAAAAACGGTGATTAATGCTTGGTGAAAAGTCTGAGGTAGAATTTTATTGTCTCTATCTTCTGTTAATGTTGCTAATAAAAGGGGAGCTAACTGAGTGGAGAATTTCTTATAAAATTCGACAGGGTAGCCATCAGGGTCTGCTGCTTTTCCAATCTGAAGTGACTTTATAGCATCTAGTAATTCTGATAGTGCCAAAGGTTTATCCAGTTCCTCTGCAATAAAATTATCTATTTGTGGTATCTGTAATGTATCCAGAAATGCATTAGATTGTGTGTTGTCTTCTTTGAACTCTGTATAATATAAGGATTTATAGTAGTCTCTAAATGTGTGTATCATATTTTTATGGTCATTGATTTTTGTCTCCATTTGTGTTGGTGATTGCTGGGATTGCATTGATTTAGAAATGAATTGTTCAGTTTCTTTAGTTGTTAAGACGTTGAGTTCTGAATGCAAAGCCTGTCTTTTCCTATGAAGAGCCTCACTTGGACACCTGGCATGTTCTTGATCTATTTTAATAATTTTGCTGGTTAGCTCTGATACCTTCTTGGTTTCCAATTTATTTCTGTGGGAGAGACATGAGATAATCTGTCCTCTTAAGAAGGCCATCAAGGTTTCCCAGAGTATTCCTGCAGAGACCTCTGAGGATGTATTTGTCTCTAGAAAAAAACTGATTCGTCTGAATATAAATTCTGTACATTTCTCGTCTGATAATAAAAGTAGGTTAAGACTCCATCTGCGAAATGAGTGTGTGAGGCATAATGATTTAACTCCAAGATCAGAGGGGCATGGTTGGAAATAATAATAGCATCGTACTTGCAAGATTTAATCATAGGCAATAAATTGTTATCTACAAAGAAATAATCAATTCTTGAGTAGGAATGATGCACTGGTGAGTAGAAGAATTATGCTCTTGAGTTTGGGTTTAGAAATCTCCAGGGGTCTGATAAGTTGTGGTCAGTTACAAACTGTAATTGTCTTTGCAGTGTTATATGTCATCACCCCTGTGACAGGAGACCTATCTAGGTCTGGATTTAAAACACAATTAAAGTGCCCAGCCATTATAATTTTATGAGTGTTCACATTGGGAATGGATGCAAATACATTTTGCATGAAGTCCCTATTATTCACATTGGGTGCATAAACATTTATCAAAATCACTTTACAGTTAAATAAATTACACATGACAATCACATATCTCCCTTCAGGATCAGATACTACATCTGATACTACAAATGAAATTGTTCTATGTATAAGAATTTCCACACCTCTAGTTTCCTTTGTAAAGCTGGAATGGAACATTTGGCCAGTCCAGTCTTTTTGCAGCCAGAACAGATCCTTTCTTAATAAGTGGGTCTCCTGTAAAAATACTATTTTAGCATTTAGACCTGTTAGGTGAGAGAATACTTTCTTTCTCTTTAATTCGTGATTCGGGCCTTTAACATTCCAGCTCATGAAGTTAACTGTCCGGTCATGGAGACAATCATTCTGAATTTTTGATGTTAATTTGTAGTCTTAATTGAAAGTGAGACAGCTTTGCCCTTAATTTCCAATTTTCCCAGGAGTTATTGCCATGAAGCCTATTGTTACGTTGGTACTTATAATTATAAGGATTGAAAGGTTAGATTAGAGATATCTTGCTCTCTTTCTCTCCCCACCCCCAAGTCCTACCCATTTTGCCTCCCTATGTGAGGCTGGACCACACTTCACAAAGTCCCAGTCCTCTGACATACCTAGAGATAGAGCACGTCCAAAACAAAACAAGCCCACCAGCGGCAGCGTATGAGAATTAAAACTGAGATATCTATTGCCGATACAGTCCAATACTATAAGCATAAAAAATAATCTTCTAGTAAGATAGTAAACCCAGGGAATGGTGTTAACAAGTGGCCCTGGATAAGCATAGTAAACCCTAATACAATAATAACAATAATAATAAACCAAGTGTATGATGTTAAACAGTCTCCTGTAGAAGAGTAAAAAAAGAAGAAAAAAATTAAAAGTTAATTAATTTAATTTCTAAGTAATTCATTTAATTTCTTCCACACATACATACATATACATGTATAATTGTAACTGAAACATAAACAGAAAGTGGCCAAGAAGGGAAAAGGACGTATAATTAAAGTACCAGTATCATTGCAAGCAGATCAGACAGCCGGTAATATCTTCTTTGCCATGCCATGACAGGATGCAACACACGATCATATTTCAAGAAAGTGTCAGGATCAGCTTTCTTAACTCTTTTTCTGCTTCCTCTGTAGTGGTAAAGATATAATGCTTGTCTTGAATATCCACTTTCAGTTTGGCAGGATACAAGAGGCTGTATCTGATCCTGGCTTTCCGTAAGCGCTGTTTAATGTTGTAAAAAGTGGCACGTTTAGCAGCTGTTGAAGGTGAGAAATCAGGGATAATACGAATGTGGTTATTTTAAAATATAATCTCAGACATCTTCATTCAAGGCTTTATAAAGTAAAACTGCTTATATGTTGCAAGACAAATTAGAACACTAAAAAACTAGTAAAGAGCCAGTTAATTTTCTGTTACACATTTGTTTGTCTAGTTGGTCAATCATTCTGTCTTGTATGTCGGTATATACTGTATACAGTTATCATATTTCTGCAGGGGCGGATCTACATGGGGGCATATGGTGGTATTTGCCCCACTAACAAGATTATGTGCCTCCTCATTTGCCCCCAATGTAAATATAATATAAATAAAAAAACGTAATTAAGTTTCATAATGTTTTTTGACATACAGCATGTTATGTGCTCACTCTTTCATGTAAACTTCCCCTTCAGAGAACAATGGTTTGTTTCTGGCACCACTTGCTTCTCCTTATTCATTTTTTTTCTGCCTCTGCGAATTTAATGGTAAGCAATTTGTGAGACAGATCATCTGTTTCAGGTGTAAGAATGAGGTAATGTTAAAAATAATTCGTAAATTCTCTCCTTTTCCTCTGGATCTTTATGGTGTGTGTGTGGTTTACAGCTACTGTAAGTGGTTAGCTGAAGTTAGCTTTAAAGACTGTGGTATACTCACAAAAGAATTAAATCCATTATAATTCCATGTGTTAAGTTTGCAGCATTTTATACCCTAATACTTAACAAATACTTGTCATTGTACTGTATATAAAAAACAGTGAAAAGTAACTTTTGTTTTTCATTTGGGAATGCTGCTGTTGATAGATAGATAGATAGATAGATAGATAGATAGATAGATAGATAGATAGATAGATAGATAGATAGATACTTTATTAATCCCAATTATACACTCTGCAAAATGCTCAGTATACAGGTGTGCATGATGTTTACCATTTTTTAGTTTTTATATAGCAAAAGTGTTAAATTCCACTTTTGTAAAGGAAAAAAAAAAAGAATGAATGTCGATTGAGTTTTTAACACTGCCAGTCGGTAATGTAGAAATTTTCACAATGTCCAATGTTTGTACATGGGTGCCCCTAAAGTTACTTCAGTTTATTCCTTGAGAGGAGCCTGTTCAGCCTGAAAAAATTAAACAAGAGGAAGTGTGGAGTGATAATAATATGATAGTTGTAAGTATTTGGAACAAATGTATAGAAATAAGGAAAGTTTAAATATAAGCAAAAAAGTTTATATATTGGTGAAAGTTATGCATATAAAGACTGTAAGGTGTACAAGAGAGATAAAATTGGTAATAGAGTACTGAAAGTGTTGTTTTATTGTGCTGTTGTAAATAAATTCATGATGTGGACACTGCTGAGTGTGTTGAGTCTTATTTATTAATCATTCCCCTATTTTGAAGGGGTGTAACACTTGCTTAGTTTGATAACTTGCATGGGTTTGTATGGTCTCTCCTGAAGTATCAAGAGTCAGAAAGGCTGGATGCTGGAGTATTCAATGTTAAAATTACTGGCTGTTTGGAGAGGAATGGTTTAGATTATAAACAAAACATTATAGGTCAAGGATATGATGGTGTAGCAATTATGATTGGGGTACTTTCCGATGTACAAGCTAGGATAAAAGATGTTGCCAAATTTGTATTTTATGGACATTGCAGTGCACATTGCTTAAACTAAGTAATATTTGACACAGTCATAAGTGTACTGATGCTGGAAATTGTTTTGCCTTGCTGGAATGAATGTACATCAGAAATGGTTGGATGTGCAGTGTGAAATGTTTACGGGGCACTAAGGAAGCTTCAGCGCCTTAGCAAAATACACTCTGGGCTTACAGACATGTAGCATGTTGCAGTGTAATGGACAAACTATCTGCTATTTGTGGAAGCCAGCCCCGGACACAGACAGACGGACACCTCCATGTCTACCAAAAAGCACACGTTTATTTTACAAAGTTCTCACACATAGCATACGGTGCCCCTGCACCAATCACCCTTTTGAGTCCTTTAACAGGTCCTTTACCGTCTCCACTCCTCTCCACCAAGCTCTGTCCTCTTCCTCCTGGCTGCAGCCCCCGAATGGAGTGAGGCGGCCCCTTTTATTCAACCCCGGATGTGCTTCAGGTGCCTGATGACCGACTTCCGGCAGCACTCCCCAGTGTGACGGAAGTGCTGCCCTTGCACCCGGAAGCACTCCAGGCATAAACCATCCCTGGTTTGTCAGCACTTCCTGGTGTCCCGAAAGTGCTGTCCCCCAGGGATCAAGGACCAGCCGGGTACCCAGGGAAAAGAAGTGCCGCTCTCCCGGTTCCTCCTTCCTCCAGGCATCCCGGTGGGGCAGGGCTCCTGGCTGTCTATCACACTTCCCCTCCCCCAGCTGAAACCCCTAGGGCGAAGTGGCCCGTCCCGCGAGGGCTGTCCTTCAACAGATTGGGGCGCTGGCCTGTCCTGGGTCACAGTTCCGCCTTGAAAAAGATAAACACAACAATGGCGGGGAGGCACGTCCACGACGCCACTCCATGACGTTATCCATAAGCGTATACGGAGAGCGCCTCCACCTGTGACCAGTGTTATTACACGTAAAGCACCGGCGCTTCCCCCCATGTCCCCGTGACCTCCGGACATGGTAACAGTACGGGTTTCTGTGCTCTGCCTGGTCCCCAGCCAGGCTCGGGGCTTCCCTCTGCACCCGCAGAGGGCAGCTCTCGACAGCAGGTGGGCGCACGGGCCAAGCCTGCCCCTTGTCAGGAGTTCCGGACCTTTGTCTCCGGTTCCTCCTCCTTCTACTCTGGGACACAAGGACGATCTGGGTCTCCTTATGGGATAAAAGGAGACCACGTACCATTTGCATCCATGTAGACTGGCATGAGACCGACGCTGGCTCTGGGAGCAGGGCACCTAGACCCCTGGCACACAACAGCCAGTGTCTTACCTGCCCTCTTGCTTGCTCCGCACCCGCCACACGACTGGTCCCCACCACCATGTCCACAGTCAGAGGAATGGCTACTCGGTACCCAGAACCAACCGATACCGGGCCCCCTTCGCACGTTCTCCCTTTACCCTTTATGACACAGGTGTCACCTACCTGCGTCGCCGCGTCACTCTGGCTGGGGTATCCAGCGCCGTGCCATTCCGCTCACTGTTGCAGTCTTCACGGCCGTGATCGCCTTCCCCTTCAGCTTCCCCAACAGCTCACAGACAACGTGTATAACCTGGAGGAGCGACTTGGTGGGCTGAAGGCACTCCTCTAGCTCATGCTGAGCCGCAAACAGAGATGAAACATCAGCCGGTGGCGGACTTACCGGTTGTTCAGTCCTACGCGCTGGCTGTGCATCACCAAGCCTCCTTCGCTACTTCGTCGGGTCCTCCCCTGGCTTAGGATGAACATTCGTTGGTCCTGCCACCGACCAATCATCGGCAGGCACGCAACACACCCCGTCCAATCCTTTGCCAGGCTCGGGGAGGGACTTCCGGTTCTTCGTCATCTTCTTCTTCCTGCTCCCGATGCAGTGGCGAGCCACCAGGCAGCTTGTTTGCTGCCGTGGCTTCTTGAGCATCAGCGGCTCCTCTTCCCCTGTTGTTTCTTCTGTCGCCGCGCTGGCGCAGTCCCGCGACTCGGCAGGCGTCAGCCACCAACACGGATCCAGGCAGCCCGGCCCCCCAGGGCCGACTGCCACTGGGCCAGGGACTTACCTCCTGGATCCTGTCAGCCTGAGGCACTCTCCTCCGTGCGGCTTTCCTCGCTGCGTTGCCAACCCGGGACTCCACAGCGACGGCGTGCTTCAGGGTGTGCACCGCACCCGGGCCTCGCCAGGTCCTCCATTCCTGCATCAGGCCGAGACGACATTTCCCGCAACCACAGGCGGTCTTCGAGTGAGTCGCTCTTTCGTTGCAGTGTGTGTGTGCCGCTGCCAGTGGCACGGTGTGCTGCTGTTCCGGGCTGACCACAATAATTATTTTTTATGGGGTTCCCGCCTTGAACCAGGCGGTGAGTACCATCTGGGATGCCAATTGTGGAAGCCAGCCCCGGACACAGACAGACAGACACCTCCATGTCTACCAAAAGCACACGTTTATTTTACAAAGTTCTCACACACAGCACGTGGTGCCCCTGCACCAGTCACCCTTTTGAGTCCTTCAACAGGTCTTTTACTGCCTCCACTCCTGTTCACCGAGCTCTGTCCTCTTCCTCCCGACTGCAACCCCCGAATGGAGTGAGGCGGCCTCTTTTATTCAGCCCCGGATGTGCTCCAGGTGCCTGATGACCGACTTCCGGCAGAACTCCCCAGTGTGGTGGAAGTGCTGCCCTTGCACCCAGAAGGACTCTGGGCATAAACCATCCCTGGTTTGTTAGCACATCTGGGTGTCCCAGAAGTGCTGTCCCCCAGGGATCAAGGACCGGCTGGGTACCCAGTGAAAAGAAGTGCCGCTCTCCCGGTTCCTCCTTCCTCCAGGCATCCCGGCGGGGCAGGGCTCCTGGCCGTCAATCACATATTCTTAAAGAGTTTGAGGAAATTCACTGTGGGAACAATCCACAGAGAGCTTTTGAAGCTCTAGGAATTTTATGTCAGATTTGATTTGAATTTTGTAGGGTGTCTTGTCGTGTTTGGAAAGGTTTTAGGTGATTCTAAATTTAAAAAACACTTGATCTTTCTAAGGCTGTTGATTTAATTCAATCACTGAAATACACAATGACACATCATAGCGATGCCTATTTTGATGAGATTTGGAGTGATATAGTTGACACATGTGAAAGAGTGGTATTTCTACAACCCAGTACTTCTCAAAGCGGTCACTGAAGGAAAAGGAAAACTAAAAGATTGTGTTGTCATCACCAGCATTTGTAGAACCAGACTACAAATAAACTTTTCAAATCAAAGTGTACTACCCAATTTTTGATAACATGACTGGGGAAATGGAAATGCATTTTTCTAATACCGACTGCTGTATCATGGTTGGTATTCAGACTCTAAATCCATTTAGTTCTAGCTTTTTAAGAGAGGAGGTTGTTCTTCTTTTGGGAAACACATGAATCCAATATTGAAGACCTGAAGCATGAACTTCATCAGATAAGGAGATTCTACGAAAGACATAAAAAGAATGGTGAACAAAATCCTGCCATTTCATTGGAACTTGTACATTTTTTGGACACATACCAGGATGTGTTCTTTGAACTGCTATACTTGTGTATCCTAATTAGTTACAAAATGTTCCTCCAGCTGTTTCTTTTTATTACCACTTACGTTTCTGGCCTTTTGTTGCCCCCATCCCAACTTTTTTGAGACATGTTGCTGCCATCAAATTAAAAATGAGGTTATGTTTTTCATGAAATAGTAAAATGTCAAACTTTCAACATTTGTCCTTTGCTGAACATGCTTTATATCTGAATAATTTCAAAACCAACATGACACTAGTATCATCGTAGTATTTCCCTCTACTTACCCTTTACCTGTTTTCCCTCAAGGGTAAGTGTACTCGTCAAGTTCGTTATTGGGTTGGTCTACTGTTGCACTTTATGATGAACACACACATACATAGCTATACGCATACACACAGACCCTAACCACAACAGTGCCCCATGAATGACATACACACGCTGGTTAACCTTTAGCACTTTAAACCACACAAGTGCTTTAGGTATAACACAGCCTGTCACTCAGCACGTCAAGAGACTTACTTATTATCGGCGCGAACAACATACAGTGTTTTAATGATATCTCAGACCCAAATATTACTTTTGGTCTAAAAGAATACATTTAAACATTCAAAGATTCAGCACTCTTGACTATAGGCCATTTATCAGCCAAGCATACCTTCTTTGCGTACTGTTCCCTACTATTGAGTGGAGCTCTCACTCTCAGCCTAATAAACCTCGCAGCACAGGGGTAATGGCAAATCTCCGGCTGCACTAGGTGCTCAAAGAAATCTAAATTATTATTTCAATCACTCTATAGGGGAGTTATGCCAGACTGCTCTTTGTAGACTTCAGCTCGGCGTTTAACACCATCCTCCCACAACGACTGGTGTCCAAACTGGCAGATCTGGGACTTCCATCACTCACCTGCAGTTGGATACTGGACTTCCTGTCGGGTAGCTCCCAGAGGGTCAGGCTGGGTCTCCACACATCCACTGCTCTCAGCCTCAACACTGGGATGCCGCAGGGTTGCGTGCTCAGCCCGCTCCTCTACACCCTCTACACATATGACTGTGTCCCCACTCACCATAGCAACAAGATTATAAAGTTTGCGGATGACACGACGGTGGTCGGACTCATCTCGGGCAAGGAGGGTGAGCTAGCATACATGGACGAGGTGGAGCGACTGTCAGAATGGTGCACAGTCAATAACCTGCTCCTCAACAACAAAAAAACAAAGGAGCTTGTTATTGACTTTAGGAAAAACAAAACTGACATCCAGCCACTCATCATTGGCGGGGCCTGTGTGGAGAGGGTCCCGGTGTTCAGGTTTCTGGGTATGGAGCTGGAGGATGACCTGACCTGGAGCGCCAACACCAAGGAGCTGCTAAAGAAGGCGCAGCAGAGACTGTATTTTCTGAGAATTCTCAGAAAGAACCACCTCCCAAAAAATCTGCTCCTTGCTTTTTATCATTGTTCCATTGAGAGTGTGCTCACGTACGGACTGTGTGTGTGGTACGGCAGCTGCACTTCCTCAGAAAAGAAAGCGCTCCACAGGGTCGTCAGGATAGTGGAGAGAACAATTGGTTGTACCCTCCCCACTCTGGAACAAATCTACACCTCCCGAAGCCGCAAAAAAGCAATAGACATTTCACAGGACTCATCACATCCCGGTCATTGCCTCTTCCAGCTTTTGCCATCGGGCAAGAGATACAGAGCTATGAAAACTAGGACAAACCGCCTTAAAAACAGCCTTTATCCGAATGCAATCATGGCCCTGAACTCAGAATAAAACTGCTCCGTATTATTCTTCCAATGTGCAATATAGACCTTAAGTCAACAAGTGCAATTTGTATATTTATTACTATTCGGTTTGTTATTATTTTCTCTCTTCTTGTCTTTTTAACTCTTATTCCTCACACTGAGTCGATTGCACCTTCAATTTCATTGTTCCTTTGTAAAAGTGACAATGACAATAAAGATCTATCTATCTATCTATAGACATTAAGACAAAGCACAGAAAGTTAAAAGCAGCATGGTATTTATTACAAGAATAATAATACTACTACTGGAACAAAGAATAATAGAAAATAGGTACTGATGGGAAAGTTTGAATGTATATAGTCTTTAGAAAAAGCTTACGAAAAAAAGCAGACATGACAAGGATGAATGTCCCAGGGCGGCATTTGATTTAGCAATCGACGTTCATGAAAATGCTGTTAACTGACGATCGGATGAAAACTGGTCATACGTGTCCTTGTTGTCTTCTCAGACGTCGATCTTCTGTCATTGCTGTTTCTCTGCTTCTTCTGATGTTGCTTTCAAAATGAGGCATATTTATTATAAAGTTTCATGCCGTGGTTTCACAACACATGATAGTTGCATACACCTGATTGGCTGGCTGTCAATATGATGGATGAATTTTGCTCAAACTCTTTAATCTATCTTTTCCCAGATAATAAAGTTTTTTGATATTGCCTCATGTCCTCCTTTCCCAGGCTGTAAACCAAATTGTTGTCCCAGATGTGCATCCATAAAGTAATCAATAGCCTGAAGTATGGCTTAGTCTTCCTTTCCCAGGCTGTAATACCAATTTAGCACTATGCTGTGAACATCTGTTATAAAAGTGAGGTGTAAGAGAAGAAAAGGGAATAAAAAGGATATGCCTTTTTATTATAATGCCTCCTACATACTGAACTCATCTTGTTGGGATCGAGCAAAATATAATAATAAAATATAGAGAATAATTTGTAGGTTTTATACACCATAATATACTTCTTTTTACACATGTACATAAACATTGTTGAAAATATTTGTCTGTAGTTTCTTTTAGTGTGAGAATTGTAAAATATGCTAAACAAACAATAAACTGCTGTTTGCTACTGTGAGACAGGACTTATCTTTGTAATTATTGACTTTATTTACATCAAAAATATGCCTACCTTGAACAAATATAAAGTGCAATATAAATAAAATTTATTATTATTATTTATTATTATGTATTTCATATACAGTATGTGCACCTGAAAGAATGTTTTTTGTTGCCATCTGCTTAAATATCTTCCTACTACCCCAAGTAAAATTCTTTAGATCCACCCCTGTATTTCTGTAATCTTTGTGATTTATCAATACTAGGGGGCACTGCCCCCTGCTCGCCCACCCCTGGGTTTGGTTTACCGGATATACATTTTAAAGAGATTGTTATTTTCATGGGAATTATTACATATGCATTATTATCACTTTTACTTTAAAAAATTTGTAAAAGCAATATTTGTCTTTTATTTCCAGCCCCAGGCGTGGTTAAATCTCTTTCTTGCAGGATGTATAACACTGCTCGCGTTGTGAAAGGGGGCGGCTGAACTCACGTTAAGGAGATGCCGTTTGTTCAGCTGCTGTCTTTCTGCTGCTGGCAAGCTGCGTGTTCTCTTTGAAGCGCTGCGTGTCAATCATTTAAAAGCCTGTACAGAGCTGTCCTTTTGCCACTTCATGTCTCTGCCGCTCGCGTTGTGATAGGGGGAGGGGCAGTGGGCTGAACACATGCTAAGGAGAAGCGGTCAGATCATCTGCTGCTGCTGCTGATGAGCTGCATGTTCTGCTTGTCACTTGTCGTTGTTTTAAGAGCTGGGAGCACATGAAGTGTGTCTGCCAAATGCATTCCAACAACTTCTAGGTTAGATATTCGTGAACTTGTTTTAAACGTTGTCTCACTGCCTTGTCACTGGACGTTAAATTGTCTTCCAAGAAGATCACGTCTTGTCTCCCTAGTCTCCCTCCCAAGATTTTTTTTTATAATAGAGAGACAATATATTATCCCATTCTTAAAATAGTGTGCTTACAGTTACCTTGATATATGTCTAATGGCCAGAAACCCCTTCTAAAGAGAAAGATAAGGAAAAAAAAAGCCAGAAGCCGTTCCAAATGATTTACTTAATTAGTGGTATTGCCAAAGGCAAAAACTATAATTAACTGATGAACTAACATCAATCAATCAGTTCCTCTTTTCAAATCATACATCAATTCTTACATTTATTAGGCATCCCTTGGTGTTCCAGCAACAGAGATTCTTCATTCATTTTCCTACAGTATTTGGATTTATTTGCTTCAACCTCTCCTTCATTCTATTACTTTTTAAATGGTTTCACATTAGATTTTGTTTGCTTCAGGTTTTGCCTATTTTGCTTCTTTTTCTTGTGTAACCTGGGTCAGGTTTCAAAAGGAATATATAACTACGAGTTTGTGTAAATAAAATTTATTGAATGAAATGGGGTTCCAGTTGTGGGGGTTGGGTGAAGTTAAGTATATATGTAAGTGTCGCCTGATTGGGCGGGGTAGTCGGAGTTGAGGCAGCACGCCGAAACAAGACGTAAGAAAAGAACGAGAAAGGTAGTCGGAGTTGAGGAAGCACGCCGAAACAAGACGTAAGAAAAGAACGAGAAAGGTAGTCGGAGTTGAGGCAGCACGCAGAAACAAGACGTAAAGAAAGAACGAGAAAGGTAGTCGGAGTTGAGGCAGCACGGCGAAACAAGATGTAAGGAAAGAACGAGAAAGGTAGTCGGAGTTGAGGCAGCACGCCGAAACAAGACGTAAAGAAAGAACGAGAAAGGTAGTTGGAGTTGAGGCAGCACACCAAAACAAGATGTAAAGAAAGAACGAGAAAGAAAGTGACTGTTGAGGAAGCACACCGAAACAAAACGAAACGAGAGAGAGTGAGTCACAGTTGAGGCAGCACGCCGAAGCAAGACGAACAGAACGAAAGAGAAAAGAGAGGCGCTGTTGAGGCAAAATGCTGAAACAATACAGAAAGAATGAAAGAGAAATGAGAGGCGCTATTGAAGCAAAAACGCCGAAACAAGACGGAGAGAAAGAAAGAGGAAGTAAATGTAGCAAACAGCTAAAACAAAAAGAAGAGTTGGTTGATAAAGGGAAAGACGGCAGGCACGATACAAGTGCAGAAATGGCGATCAGTGAGTAAAGAGGGAGAAGGAGGAATATACAAAACAAGGTCGGTGTTTTTTTTTTTGTTTATTTGTTTTAAAGTGGCTTGAGTAAACTTTCAAGTGAAGGGGCCAGTTTCTGTTTTTGTTTGTTTGGCCACTACGCTCCCGAGCTACGATTGGGGCCCCCAACGGAGTGAGTAATATTCATTGACTGTGGAAATAAGTCCGGGTGAGCTCACCAATAGTTTCAGACCCATTATATATGTATAGTTATAAATAAGTTATTGTTTGTGTTTTATGTATAGTGTATATATTTGTAACTTATCAAGTTAGAAAAACTGTTCACGTTTCAATTTAGTAAAGAGAGTTTTTTTATATATTTGAGTAACAGTGATTTGATTTTGTATTATAAGGCTGAAGGTGGGCAATAGTGTACTTACCAACAATAGAGGTGGCGACACCATTATAAAGGGCTCAGGGCCTTGCATACCGATAAAGGAAGGGTGGTGCAAGGGGGTTACACATGGAGGCTCCGCTGGGATAATTGATTTGAGATTTATGTTGGATACCTATGGGTTCACTTTAAGTTTTCTTTCTTTCTATTTAAAGTATATGTTCTGTGATATTATTGTGAAACTTGTATATTGTGTGATGTTCAAATTTTGAATTTTATGCTGGTCTGATTTTTGAGTGGTTTAATACATTGCTAGGTGAGACATGTGTTTTTGTGTGTAAGCATGGAGGATGCAGAAGGGAGTAATCTCTTGTCAGTTGACTTGCGCAACTGGTGCAGAGGAGAAGGTATAGACCCTGCTCATGCTGTAATGTTAACTGGTATAAGAGAAGATACAGAGATAGCACATATTGCGGAAGCCTTGCATGGTATTAAAGTTTTAGGACGTGTCCGAGTAAGGGGCAAAATGTACAGCCCTACACAGGAGTTTAAAGGTGCTTTGCGAATGCTGATCTGAGGTGGATCCAGCAGCACTTCCCCCAAAAGTCTTACCTAATGGTGGGGAGGGGGGCATTTGGAAACTAGTGACTACCAATAGAGTGGATGGTAGCCCAGAAGGTTTTGCTGGAAAATTTGAAAAACTACTTAAAGATGAAGGGATGACCATGGACGATGTACAAGCTCTGTACATGCGTTATAAGCCTGGTCAAAGTAACCCAGAGACTATTATTCGGGCTATTGGGGAGCTGATAGGAA
Organism: Erpetoichthys calabaricus; assembly: GCF_900747795.2. NCBI lineage: Eukaryota > Metazoa > Chordata > Cladistia > Polypteriformes > Polypteridae > Erpetoichthys > Erpetoichthys calabaricus. The sequence goes on from NC_041400.2 coordinate 77,350,248, forward strand.
AGACAGTCAGGCCCTCAAATGAAAATAATACCTATAGGGTTTTTTTTCTGGTGTGAGTCCCACACCTGCAGGCGAAGAAGGCTTAGATGTTTGGGCTGATCAAGCAAGGCTTATGGTGGAGGAATGTGACTGCTCCGATAAAGAGAAGCGGAGGAGGTTAATTGAGAGTCTGAAAGGGCCAGCTTTAGAAGTCATTCAAGCCGTAAGTGTGGCTAATCCTGACGCTCGGCCTGCAGAATATATTGAGGTTGTAGAAAATATATTTGGGACAACTGAGTCAGGGGAAGACTTATACATTGCATTTAGGATGCTACGTCAGCAAAAAGGGGAACTATTGTCTGCATTCCTTAGGAGGTTAGAGAAGTTGCTTGCTAAAGTAGTGCAGAAAAGAGGTCTTTCTGATCTAGCAGATAAAGCCCGGGTGGAACAGTTATTAAGAGGGGCTACTGAGTGTGAAATTATGCTGCTACATCTCAGGCTAAGGGAGAGAAAGCAAACCCCTCCATCCTTTTTGAAGCTGCTTACAGAAATTCGTGAGTAGGAGGAATGGGAAGAGTGTAGACAACAGTCCAGTTGGAGCACAAAGCAACCCCGAGTTCGCTTAGCTCGTGTGCAGGAAGAGGTTAATCCTGGGTCATTTGACTTTAACAGTTTAAAAGCGGAAATTTCCGATTTGAAAGTACAGTTAGAGAAGACTCCTAGATTAGCACAGTCCCAAGTTGCAAGTGTCCCTGCTGAGACAAAAAAGACAAAAAGCATGAAGTTTGAGAAAGATGCTGAACTGCAGGCGTTACAGAAACAACTGATGGACCTGCAAAGGGAGCTAAAAGTGTTAACTGTACAACCCCTGCAGAAACACATAAATGAGTCAAAAAAAGACTTTTGGGAAATCCAGCGAAGTGGATAGTGTCGGTGATAAGAAAATTCCAACCATAAGGAGAAAAGATGATTACTTCTGCTATAAGTGTGGAGAGGATGGTCATGTATCAAATAGATGTCAAAATGCTGAAAACTATGCCGTGGTAATACAGAAGTTATGTGCTATGCGTAAATTAAAGAACAGTGCACAAGGAACTATGGTTGCTAAGAACCAACAAAGTTATTTGGTTAAGAAACATACTACACAGATTTTGCCGGTTACCCATGATTTGCCCAAGGAATTGGTGGGACCCTCAGCTGTATTGTCTGTTAGGGTATGCGGGATCCCCTGCAATGCTTTATTAGACAGTGGGTCTCAGGTGACCATTGTTTTTGAAAAGTGGTATACCAAGCATTTGTCGCATGTGCCTATGTACCCAGTATCAGGACTTTGCATATCGGGTCTGAGTGAGTCCAGTTACCCATATAAAGGATATGTAATAGTAGAACTTGAATTCCCCCAGGACTTGACTGGAGTGAAAGAGTCTTTATCAGTACTGGCCTTAGTTTGTCCAGAGCCTAGAGGTCCAGATCATGTGCCTGTGATTATTGGGACCAACGCTAATCTTTTCATGCGATTGTCTAAATTATGTCAGGGAACTATTGGAACCAAGTGGACACAATCACTACGTATAAGTTCCCAGGTGAGCGAGTTTCCCCTACTGCCAGCAGTGCAAAATCAACAATTACGTGACGAGGTTGGAGGCATAGTAAGATGGTTGGGACCCAAACCCTTAACCATCGCACCTCTGGGAGACTGCTATGCCACTTGCCAACTGGAGCAGCTACAGTGTGGGCCTGCAGATATTGTTATGGTAGATGTCTCCGCAGATGACGCCCTTCCACTGGGACTCTTAGTGCAGCCAATAGTACTCCCCGTAGAAAACAGAGAGGGTGACCAAGTTAAAGTGTTGATACAGAACGAGTCCCTGAGACAGACCACGGTTCCAGTGGGGATGATTATAACCAAAGTCTATAAAGTAGACACAGTGACAGCCCCTATGAAGATACCCCAGGCACCCCAGGCATTGAAGACGGAGTTTTTTAACTTTGGGGATTCCCCGATTTCACCAGAATGGAAGGTGAGGATTAGTAGTAAATTAGCCAAGAGACGGAATGTTTTCTCAGTGCAAAAATGGGATGTGGGATTGGTGAAAGGAGTGGAGCACCATATTCAATTAAGTGATTCTAGGCCTTTTCGAGAAAGATCACGCCGCTTGGCACCTGCCTGATGTGGAGGATGTAAGGTGACATCTAAAGGAGTTAATAGCCGCTGGAATAATCAAAGAATTCCGCAGCCCTTATGCTTCACCCATTGTAGTGGCTCGGAAAAAGAATGGAGACATAAGAATGTGCATAGATTATCGTACGTTAAATAGTCGCACCATACTGGATCAGTATACTACACCGCACATTGAGGAGGCATTAGACCGTTTAGCCAGGAGTAAATGGTTCTCTGTTTTAGACCTCCGCAGCGGATATTATCAAATAGCAATGGCAGATAAAGACAAGGAGAAGACTGCGTTTATATACCCTCTTGGGTTCTACCAGTTCGAGCGGATGCCCCAAGGTATCACAGGAGCTCCTGCCACTTTCCAAAGGCTGATGGAGAAAGCTATGGGTGATATGCATCTTCTCCAAGTAATGGTATATCTTGATGACATAATAATTTTTAGCAAGACTTTAGAGGAGCATGAAGAACGGTTACTACGGGTCCTTGACAGACTGGAGGAGGTTGGGTTAAAGGTCTCAGTAGATAAATGTCAATTTTGTCAACCTCGTGTTAAATATGTGGGGCACATTGTATCTGCAACTGGCATTGCCATAGACCAGGGGTCGGCAACCCGCGGCTCTGGAGCCACATGCGGCTCTTCAGCCTCCTTGTAGTGGCTCCCTTTGGCCTTGACAAAAAAATAAAAACCATGAAAATGAATAATGGCAATTTCTTAATTTAACTTGTATTTATATATATATATGTTTATTTACTACTACTACTACTACTGTTATACATTTTAACATCTAATTTATACGGTGGCCGAGAGAAGCATTTGCCTTCACCGCCAACGACGCTGGCTTACCGGTGTGCTTAATATGTGGCGATAAATTATCGAACAACAAAAAATGTAACGTTGAAAGACATTTTCAAAACAAGCCCTCAGCATTCACTGAAAAATACCCAAGTGAAGATAAGCGAAAGAGAGCAATTTCGGAACTGCAACGGAAAGCTGAACAGAGCAAACATACTTTCAAAAAGTGGATCACTTCTACACAGTCAACTACAGCCGCTAGTTTTGTGGCAGCTCAAGAGATCGTAAGGAGGGGTAAGCCGTTCACAGACGGAGAATACATGAAAGAATCGTTCATAAAAATATCAGAGCATCTATTCTCCGACTTTAAAAACAAACGGGAAATTGTTCAGAAAATGCAAGCTGCATTTAGAGAAAGATTCAGTGAGTTCAGAAAGGAAAAACACACACTCTCTCCTTCCCTGTCACACCCCTGGACATCGACCCATCCCTGCTGAACACATCCGCATTCACAGGAGTAAGCCCGATCTAGAAATTGAACTGGACGACATAGCAGATAAAGATTAATGGGTGTCCAAGTTCAAATGCCTGACAGCGGATCTTGAAGAAGTCACCCGTCAGAAGGCTACTCTCGCTAAAGAGCACAAATGGAGTGATATTTAAAACCTCCCCAAACCCGACAAATTTGTTTTCGACACATGGAGTGCCATTCCCGAAACGTATATGAACATGAAAAAATATGCATTTGGAGTCCTGTCCATCTTTGGCTCAACATACTTAAGTGAGCAAGTTTTCTCAAGCATGAAGTTCATAAAGTCCAAATATCGCTCCCGCCTCACACATGAGAGCCTGCAGTCCTGTGTGAAGGTCAAAGTCACATTGTACAGCCCCGACATAGAGATGATCAGCAGCGAACTTCAGAAACAGAAGTCACTTTAAACAGGTGACAACAATAGCATTTAATAAGCTGTTATTTTTCAGAAAAACAAAACACATTCATTTCGGACCCGGAGCTGATGTAGGTTTTTTTGTATGTTCAGGTGCTTCAGTTGATTCAGCACACTGAAATGGAATTTAATGTTTACTTTTTTAAAGCTGCTAAGCTACAGCTAAATGTTTTATTTATATTAAAGTGGGCTAGTTTTTATTTTAATTTTACACAGGTATAGGAAGGACCCAAATAGGCCTGCATAGTTCAGTTTAATTTATTTCAAAGTAGCCCTACACATGCACACTGCACTTCTGTTTGTTGTATTCCGTGGTTGTAACATGTAAAATCTTAAAAAAGATTAAAACTTTTAAAAGTTTATCAGCTGTGTTATGTTTTGCGGCTCCAGACTATTTTTCTTTGGAGGAAGAGGGGGCAAAATGGCTCTTTTCATAGTGAAGGTTGCAGACCCCTGCCATAGACCCTGAAAAAACAGAGGCTTTGACATGCTGGAAGCTGCCTAGTAATCTGAAAGAACTGAGGTCTTTTCTGTGATTTTGTGGTTACTATAGGCGTTTTGTGGCAAACTAGTCCACCGTGGTCTGACCTTTAACAGAGCTCACTAAGGGTTTTCCTCCTAAGCAACGGGATCGGAGACACATTATTGCAACGACAAAGAAATATTTTAAAGAAACTGACCCTTTTGATGAGAGATGGGATGAGTCCTGTACAACAGCGTTTCGGCAGATAATCCATTGTCTGACACACGCCCCTGTATTGGCATTTGCGGATCTCAGTAAACCCTACATTTTACATATTGATGCCAGTATGAATGGGCTTGGAGCTGTACTTAACCAGGAGTACCCAGAAGGTGTGTGGCGTGTGGCATTTGCAAGTTGTAAACTTAGCAACAGTGAGCAGCGTTACCCAGTACACCAATTAGAATTTTTGGCACTCAAGTGGGCTGTAGTAGACAAATTTCACGATTACCTATACGGTGTAAAGTTTACCGTCCGAACGGACAATAACCCATTAACTTATGTGTTGACTACGGCTAAGCTGAACGCCACTGGGCATCAATGCATCGCTGCACTATCTACCTATAATTTTAACCTACAGTATCCCCCTGGAAAACAAAACATAGATGCAGATATGCTATTTAGGCATCCATATGAAAGGGATGATGGAGAACCTTGGACAGAGATACCACAGGCAGGGATTAAGGCCATTTACAGAACAATCAGTACTCAGGTGAATTTTGAGGATTCTTATCGCCTAGTGGACCAGTTGGGCGTTTCACCTGCAGCCATTCCACCAGCATATTCATTTCCCACACATCTGGAGATGTGTCCACTAGCACAAATGACTCCACAGGAGATACAGAAAGGGCAGGAATCAGATTCCCTCATAGGGAAAGGTGGACAGGATGTGATGAAAGGAACTTTAACAACATCCTTACACAGGGACGGTACGGATGCCACTCTTCTACAACGGGAAGGGAATAAATTAGTGGTGAAAGAAGGTCTACTGTACAGAGTAACTAAAACAACACTGGGGAAAGAGCGACAACAGTTGGTATTACCTGACAAATATCGAAGAATGGTGTTGAAGGCTCGATGGCGAACGCATGGTGGCCGGGCCTGCACCCATGGGGCTCGGCCGGGCACAGCCCGAAGAGGCAACTTGGGTCCCCCTTCCCATGGGCTCACCACCTATGGGAGGGGCCAAGGAGGTCGGGTGCAGTGTGAGTTGGGTGGTGGCCGAAGGCGGGGACCTTGGAGGTCCAATCCTCGGCTACAGAAGCTGGCTCTTGGGACGTGGAATGTCACCTCTCTGAAGGGGAAGGAGCCTGAGCTAGTGCGCGAAGTTGAGAGGTTCCGGCTAGATATAGTCGGACTCACCTCGACGCACAGCTTGGACTCTGGAACCAATCTCCTTGAGAGGGGCTGGACTCTCTACCACTCTGGAGTTGCCCCCGGTGAGAGGCGCCGAGCGGGTGTGGGTATACTTATTGCCCCCCGACTTGGAGCCTGTACATTGGGGTTTACCCCGGTGGACGAGAGGGTAGCCTCCCTTCGCCTTCGGGTGGGGGGACGGGTCCTAACTGTTGTTTGTGCGTATGCACCGAACAGCAGTTCGGAGTACCCACCCTTTTTTGGAGTCCCTGGATGGGGTGCTAGAGGGCATACCTTCTGGGGACTCCCTCGTTCTGCTGGGAGACTTCAATGCTCACGTGGGCAATGACAGTGAGACCTGGAAGGGCGTGATTGGGAGGAATGGCCCCCCCCGATCTGAACCCGAGCGGTGTTTTGTTATTGGACTTCTGTGCTCGTCACGGATTGTCCATAACGAACACCATGTTCAAGCATAGGGGTGTTCATATGTGCACTTGGCACCAGGACACCCTAGGCCTCAGTTCGATGATCGACTTTGTGGTCGTGTCGTCAGACTTGCGGCCACATGTCTTGGACACTCGGGTGAAGAGAGTGGCGGAGCTGTCAACTGATCACCACCTGGTGGTGAGTTGGCTTCGATGGTGGGGGAGGATGCCGGTCAGGCCTGGTAGGCCCAAACATGTTGTGAGGGTCTGCTGGGAACGTCTGGCACAGCCCCCTGTCAGAAGTAGCTTCAACTCCCACCTCCGGCAGAACTTCGACCACATCCCGAGGGAGGTGGGGGACATTGAGTCCGAATGGGCCATGTTCCGTGCCTCTATTGTTGAGGCGGTTGACCGGAGCTGTGGCCGTAAGGTGGTCGGTGCCTGTCGTGGCGGCAATCCCCAAACCCGTTGGTGGACACCGGCGGTGAAGGATGCCGTCAAGCTGAAGAAGGAGTCCTACAGGACCCTTTTGTCCTGTGGGACCCTGGAGGCAGCTGATAGGTACCGGCAGGCCAAGCGGAATGTGGCTTTGGTGGTTGCTGAGGCAAAAACTCGGGCGTGGGAGGAGTTTGGGGGAGGCCATGGAGAATGACTTTCGGACGGCTTCGAGGAGATTCTGGTCCACCATCCGGCGTCTCAGGAAGGGGAAGCAGTGCAGTGTCAACACTGTATATGGTGGGGATGGTGCGCTGCTGACCTCGACTCGGGACGTTGTGGGTCGGTGGGGGGAGTACTTCGAAGACCTCCTCAATCCCATTAACATGCCTTCCAATGAGGAAGCAGAGCCTGGGGACTCAGAGGTGGGCTCCCCCATCTCTGGGACTGAGGTCACCGAGGTGGTCAAAAAACTCCTTGTGGCAGGGCCCCGGGGGTGGATGAGATACGCCCGGAGTTCCTCAAGGCTCTGGATGTTGTAGGACTGTCTTGGTTGACACGCCTCTACAACATCGCATGGACATCAGGGACAGTGCCTCTGGATTGGCAGACCGGGGTGGTAGTCCCCCTCTTTAAGAAGGGGGATCGGAGGGTGTGTTCCAACTACAGAGGGATCACACTCCTCAGCCTCCCTGGAAAAGTCTATTCAGGGGTCCTGGAGAGGAGGGTCCGTTGGATAGTCGAGCCTCAGATTCAGGAGGAACAGTGTGGTTTTCGTCCTGGTCGCGGAACAGTGGACCAGCTCTATACCCTTAGCAGGGTCCTGGAGGGTGCATGGGAGTTTGCCCAACCAGTCTACATGTGTTTTGTGGACTTGGAAAAGGCATTCGACCGTGTCCCTCGGGGAATCCTGTGGGGGATACTCCGAGAGTATGGGGTACCGGCCCCCCTGATAAGGGCTGTTCGGTCCCTGTACGATCAGTGCCAGAGCCTGGTCCGCATTGCCGGCAGTAAGTCGAACCCATTTCCAGTGAGAGTTGGACTCTGCCAGGGCTGCCCTTTGTCACCGATTCTGTTCATAACTTTTATGAACAGAATTTCTAGGCGCAGCCAGGGCGTTGAGGGGGTCCAGTTTGGTGGGCTCAGGATTGGGTCACTGCTTTTTGCAGATGATGTTGTCCTGTTTGCTTCATCAGGCCGTGATCTTCAGCTCTCTCTGGATCGGTTCGCAGCCGAGTGTGAAGCGGCTGGGATGAGAATCAGCACCTCCAAATCCGAGACCATGGTCCTCAGCCGGAAAAGGGTGGAGTGCCCTCTCAGGGTTGGTAGCGAGATCCTGCCCCAAGTGGAGGAGTTCAAGTATCTCGGGGTCTTGTTCACAAGTGAGGGAAGAATGGAGCGTGAGATCGACAGGCGGATCGGTGCGGCATCCGCAGTAATGCGGGCTCTGCATCGGTCTGTCGTGGTGAAAAAGGAGCTGAGCCACAAGGCGAAGCTCTCAATTTACCAGTCGATCTATGTTCCTACCCTCACCTATGGTCATGAACTATGGGTAGTGACCGAAAGAACGAGATCGCGAATACAAGCGGCTGAAATGAGTTTCCTCCGCAGGGTGTCTGGGCTTTCCCTTAAAGATAGGGTGAGAAGCTCAGTCATCCGGGAGGGGCTCAGAGTAGAGCCGCTGCTCCTCCGCATCGAGAGGAGTCAGATGAGGTGGCTCGGGCATCTGATCAGGATGCCTCCTGGTCGCCTTCCTCGTGAGGTGTTCCGGGCACGTCTAACCGGGAGGAGGCCCCGGGGAAGACCCAGGACACGTTGGAGGGACTATGTCTCTCGACTGGCCTGGGAATGCCTTGGGATTCTCCCGGAAGAGCTAGAAGAAGTAGCCGGGGAGAGGGAAGTCTGGGCATCTCTGCTCAAGCTGCTGCCCCCGCGACCCGACCTCGGATAAGCGGGAGACAATGGATGGATGGATGGATGGTGTTGAAGGCACTACATGATGATTGTGGACACCTTGGAATTGAATGCACTACAGAGTTGGTTAAAGATCGGTTTTTCTGGCCCAAAATGACTTTGGAGATTAAGCAATATGTAAAAAACTGTGGCAGATGTATAGCCAGGAAGACAATTCCTACAAGGGCTTCAGTTTTACATCGGATATCAAGTAGTGGACCCATGGACCTAGTGTGCATTGATTTTTTTATCCATAGAGCCCGATTCTAGGGGAATGGCTAATGTATTAGTGATAACTGATCATTGTACCAGATATACCCAAGCTTTTCCTACTAAAGATCAGAAAGCGATAACCGTGGCTAAGGTTCTGTGTGAGAAATTTTTTGTGCATTATGGACTCCCATCTAGAATTCGCTCTGATCAAGGCCGTGACTTTGAGAGCAGATTAATTAAAGAACTGTTGAGTATGCTGGGAATAAAAAAATCTAGGACTTCTCCCTATCACCCTCAAAGGGGACGCACAGCTGGAGTGGTTTAATCGTACACTGCTGTCAATGCTTGACACTCTTGATCCAGTCCAGAAAGGAAAATAGAGTCAGCATATCAGTCAGTTAGTACATGCATATAATTGAACCAAAAATGATGCAATAGGATGTTCCCCTTATCTGCTGATGTTTGGACATGAAGCCCAGTTGCCCATCGACATTTGCTTTGGCACTTCTCTGAATGAAAGTGATAACGTTAATCACCAAAATTATGTCAGAAGGATGAGTTACACCATGCTTACCAGCTTGTAGCTGAAGCAGCCAGTCGATCACATCTTAAAAATAAGGCTCGGTATGACCGAAGTGTGAAGCACTGGAAAAAGGTGACAGAGTTTTGCTTTGGAATGTTGGCATCACAGGAAACATAAGTTACTGGATAGATGGAAATCTGACCCCTATATAGTGGTGGAGAGATTGCCCAATTTACCTGTCTACCGCATTAAACCAGAGAAGGGAATTGGAGTGGTGAAGATCATGCATAGAGACCATCTATTGCCAACAGGTCAGCTGGTTAGAATACCTACCACTCCTAATGTGGAAAATTTCAGTCAGAGGCCAAGGACTAGGGTGCGGAGAGTACCAAACAAGAATGCCTTCCCCAACTGAAACGAAATTCCAAGTACAAGTACTGTGGTTGACTCTGAGTCTGAGGAGTATTTGTCTGGATTAGAGGTGGAAGATTATTATGAGCCAAGTAGAGTGATTACAGAACAAGGGTTGCCACAGTTAAAGACATTGTCTCAGTCACTGCCAGATACTTCTATTGAACCAGATGATAATGTAGACCATAGGTCAGAGGCAGATGATGAGGTAGAAAGGGAGCCAGAGTCATTGGAAGAAACTGAAAGTGAAAACGGTGGTGTCGGGAACACAAATTTAGAGAGGGGAGATGTTGCTAGTACGAGAGATTCACGGGAAGGGGCAGGAATTGTGACAAACGGTATACCCCAACGAATGGTGAAGCCCGTTATCCGTCTGACTTACGACCGTATGGGGGAGCCAACTGATGTGCCTTTGACTGTGATACACCAGGGAATAGTTTTACAGATTGGAGGTGAACCAGAGATTCAGGATGTTGAGAAACACAAAGGTTCATCTCACCATGCAAATTCATGTGCTAGTTGCTGTGCTAGGTTTGTGCTTTACCCTCGTAGTGGAAGTGGTGAAAGGAGTCTGATGGGGACATCTAGACTTTAGATGGGGGAGGGTGTAACCTGGGTCAGGTTTCAAAAGGAATATATAATTGCGAGTTTGTGTAAATAAAGTTTATTGAATGAAATGGGGTACCAGTTGTGGGGGTTGGGTGAAGTTAAGTATATATGTAAGTGTCGCCTGATTGGAGTTGAGGCAGCACGCCGAAACAAAACAAAATGAGAGAGAGTGAGTCGCAGTTGAGGCAGCACGCCGAAGCAAGACGGACAGAACGAAAGAGAAAACAGAGGCGCTGTTGAGGCAAAACGCCGAAACAAGACAGAAAGAATGAAAGAGAAACGAAAGGCGCTATTGAGGCAAAAACGCCGAAACAAGACGGAGAGAAAGAAAGAGGAACTAAATGTAGCAAACGGCTAAAACAAAAAGAAGAATTGGTTGATAAAGGGAAAGACGGCAGGCAGGACACAAGTGCAGAAATGGCGATCAGTGAGTAAAGAGGGAGAAGGAGGAATATACAAAACAAGGTCGGTGTTTTTTTTTGTTTATTTGTTTTAAAGTGGCTTGAGTAAACTTTCAAGTGAAGGGGCCAGTTTCTGTTTTTGTTTGTTTGGCCACTATGCTCCCGAGCTACGATTGGGGCCCCCAACGGAGTGAGTAATATTCATTGACTGTGGAAATAAGCCCGGGTGAGCTCACCAATAGTTTCGGACCCATTATATATGTATAGTTATAAATAAGTTATTGTTTGTGTTTTATGTATAGTGTATATATTTGTAACTTATCAAGTTAGAAAAACTGTTCACTTTTCAATTTAGTAGAGAGAATTTTTTTATATATTTGAGTAACAGTGATTTGATTTTGTATTATAAGGCTGAAGGTGGGCAATAGTGTACTTACCAACAATAGAGGTGGCGACACCATTATAAAGGGCTCAGGGCCTTGCATACCGATAAAGGAAGGGTGGTGCAAGGGGGTGACACTTGCTTTGCCTTTTTTATTTCTTTTTGATGTCTTAATAAATAATCTTTATTAAAAAGTAACTTTGCATTTTTTGTCCATTGGAAGAGGTTTACATTTTCACTCTCCTCCATTCTGAATATTTTGAGACTTTGAAAGTTTTATTCTTATTTTTGGTCAGAAGCCTGCCATTTGAGTTTGGGGCTTATTTATAAGAATAAGGCCTATCGATGGGTCCAGACTTCCTGTATAGAGGTTATGTTTTGCTTTTGTGTTTATTTTAGATTGTCATATTCAATTGAGAGATTTGTTGTATTAAAGGGTGCTGTGTTTATTCTTAAAAGTAGGTGTTGTCAGTCACTGTTTATGAATGTTTTATTTATTTACTTGCCTTTAAACTAGGATGTGTTTCCTGGTGCTGGCAAGTAAAGGGTTTTATTTTGTATTTTAATTGAATGTAAACCACTATTTGTTTTATTGTTATGTTTGCTTTTGGTTTTGGTGAGTCTGCAGTGGATATAAGTGTGGATTTGTGTTTGTTTTTGTTTAGCAATGTTTATTATAGCGGCCACAAGGTGCTGAGATTCTCACTCTCCTTAAATTGATGACCCAGCCTTGACTCAGCTCACACCCTCACAAACAGAGACACACAAACAGCAGTTTAACCAAACTGAAATAGAATACATTGAACATATAATAAATAAATAATGAAGCAAATACAATTAAACAAATACCATGTATGTAGAAACCAAACCAAAACACAGACAATGGTAAGAAATATATAATTATACACAGAAACAAACGAAATGTGACAAAACACCAAACTGTTGATTCAGTTGTTACATGAAGATTTGTAAAAGCTGGGGGGTGCTACCTAGATGAAGATGTTTTCCAACCAAGACAAAACCACACAAACAATCAGGCACACAACAAGAACATAAATCCAGAGAAAACTGTAATTTGTAATAAACTGTAATGGGTATAATTGTAATCCAGTTGTGCAGTGAAGTTTAGAAACAAAGAGACATCAGACGATCGCAACACAGCTATCTTCTTGTGGCTCCCTTTTAAAAGTCATGCATCACCTTGTTTCAATCAAAAGCCCTTGCATCAACCATTGAAGCTAGCTACTGATGCAGTAACCTCAGGGCTGCTGAGATTTGTAGTCCACTTAAGTAGCACTGCTAGATTTTCTGCCCCCAGGACTTTGTATATGGCTGAGGCAAGGCAAAATGGTGGCTGGGTTGGGCCACACTATTTAGGAGCCAGTTTAGTTGTAATTGTATCAATTTTGGAGCCAGTTTAGTTGTAAATTTATGAGAGACATTGGAGAGGTGATGCATCCTAATTCAGATACTCACACCAAACAAGAACTGAACAGGCTTGTGTCTTAGGTTGTACATCTGAGAATGTCTGGACTGGAATGCCATTGTCCTCTCCCTCACCTGGTGTATGATGTTGTGCATGGTTTGGAGTTGTTCATGTAATGTTGTGTCTGGTTTAGATTGATTATAAATAAGTTCCCTTTCAAGCAGACCATTAAGCTGTCTGTCTAAAGGTACCAATGCAGTGTTCTCACCTGTAATGTCATGCAACTCCATGGGTTTTATCAGCCAGTTTGTCTTCTCCTAGTGGTGGTCCCCGACAAAGTATGTGATCATTGTCTTCAGGGTCCAGTTCACCCACTCAGTGTGATTGGATTAAAGGTGGTACTCAGTAGGTTTCCTGTTGAATACGCCTCGCTATTTCCAGATTTTTACTATCACTGAACCAGTAAACTGCAGACACTTGTCAGGGATGATGTTTTTTGGCACCCCCATTGGGTAAATATCTTGTACTTAGCATGGAGGACATCTCCTTTGCAGTGTAGTCAGTGGGAATAATCCACCTTTTGGGTGAAATAGCCCACAACCACCATCAGGAAGTTCTTCTGGTTTTTCTTGGTTGAAAATGGTTCCATTAGGCTCATTAGGTTCCATAAGCTCATCTGGTGATGTGATAAGACACTGATTGTAAAGAAATGAAATGTCTGCTTTTGTGTTTGTCTATTTACAGTGAGAGATAATTTTGTGTTTATATTTTTTATTGTATGAAATTTTAAACTGTACATCAGTCTATATTCGAATATATTCTATCAAAAGCACCCCTGTACTGTTATTCTGGGGGTGGCAATGTCACAATACAATTATATATAGTTTGCTGGGGTCCTACATTTGGGCATTGGTTAGCAAAAAAATAAAAATGTTGTTGGAAATTTTTAACATATTTTTGCTTGTATTAAGTGGTTTTAATTCTTGGAGTAAGGAAACATTGACAATGAAGAATGCCTTTTTGCATTTGAGATGGTGGAATAACTACAGACTCTAAGGGCTTAAGTAGAGGTATTAAATGTTGCAAATGAGAGGCTGTGTTAACTACAGGATAGGCCTGTTCCCTCTCTTCTTGAATTTGCATTTCACTTGAAAAAATGTCCAAAATTTTTTTGGTATGATTTGGAAATTACTGTCAGTGAATGAATGGATAGAAAGAGTGCTTGCATAATGTGGTTTTGAGAGGCACCCTGTGGATGGTCCAGGACATATCATTGGTGATATTACCTGGAGTCATCAGGTGTTTTGGTTCTTTCCACATCATACTTTCTCCCAAGTGACACAGCCATGGTTGATCAAACTCCAGCTTGTATCCCAGCGGCATTGGCCCATGGGTCAACCCTTCTGATTCATAGCCATCTACTGGCTCTCTCAGCTGCCTGCATGGTGGACCTGATGGCTTTCCTCTTGCCAACCCAAGTGATGCCAAACAGAGTGTAGACTCTGCAGAGTGAGCAGCTGGCAAAACCTTTGCACCATACTTTGATTAGCCTTACAGCAAACCTTCCAGTTTTGCCTCCAGCACTGCTTCACCAGCTCCTGGTACTTGGCCTGCTTCTGCTCATTTGCCTCCTCAATGCAGCCATCCCAGGGAACTCTCAACTAAATGAGGACAAGCTGCTTCAAGAAAGGACTACATGTGCCCTCACTGATGTTGTTGCTATGTGGTCTGAAAACTTCTGCTGCTTTACCAGGACAATTTGAAGCAGTCAATCTGAGGCAGTGCTGAGGAGGCCCGATGATCTAGACTGGGGTACTCAGCTCTGGTTCTGGATTTCCACAGTGGTAGTAGGTTTTGGTTTTAACTAAATTTTTCATTAGAACACATTTATTTACTACTAAAGCAATATGTTTTTGGGCTTAGTTTTAGTTAACTCATTTGTTCTGATTTAGAACCTTTAATTGCCTGTTTTAATTTTAACAGTTGCATTAAGATTTTAATTATTGCCTGTTTCTTAACCAGCCATCAGTTAAGAATAAGATGAAAATGACAAAGGAATCACCAGCTCTCTAGCTAACATGCTTCCATTTAAATTTGTGCATATGGAACAATGTTTTGAAATAAATGAAAAAGAAGGGAAGGACCAAGAGGTAAAATCTGTTCTGGACCTCAAAACATATGACTAACATTCCCAGAAAACAAAAAATCTACAACCTTATAAAAATGTATCTTAGAAGAATGAAAGTGCTACTAACAAGCCATAAAATTAAACAGGTTTCATTATAAGCTAGGCCTGGAGTTGCATAACTGGTTGAAATGAAAACCTGAACCTACTGCAGACCTCCATGACCACAGTTGAGTATCACTGATCTAGACTGACGCTGGGGCTCTACTCCACTTCCAAATGAAGCAGATGTGCTTCCTCTGGCCATGTTGTTTTCTGGTGGTAATGGCTGTAGCAATGCTCTCTGCCTTTAGCACCTGGTCATGGAGCCTCTGGTAGCAAATTTTTCCCAAGGCTTTAGGGCAGCTGGTGAGATTGTGCTCCAGTGAAGCCTCTTCCTGGACAGAGAGACCATATTGCGGTATTATAGATGGCCTGAATTATTCATTTAATGTGTTGGGGTTCTTCCTGCCAGATGTCAGTCCAGGAGGTCTTGCACTGCAGTGCATCTTGTCCATACTCGTTGTTACTACATGCCCTCCATGCTGCTGTACCTCTCCTCTTCAACCCCAGGCCACACTTCCTCCAGGACTAATTGGCTACTATCCTTGCCTTTGGCCTTGTCATAGCAGGGTTGGAAGGAGCCAAAACCCATTTGTGAGTTGCCACTTAAGAACTCCCCCCCCCCCCACCCCTTCCCCACCACAAAGTCTTGTGTATAAGCAAGGACTCTGCTATCACCACCCCTTTCTGTACTTTCCACTTTCTGCCTGTCTGTACCTGGATGTATGCTACCACCATTAAGACTTTAACATATGCTCCAAACAGACAAAACTTTGTGTATGATCATCTTGAAGGGGCACCCTTTACTGAAACCAAATTTTGACAAAGAGATGTTTATGAGAATCCAGAAGTTTTAGGTGAAGTAAATGGTTCACTATTATGGTATAAAACTGTCTCCCGATACAAAAGTTTTGGGTATCTCCCTATGATATGGGTTAATTATAATCTAATTACATATACTGTACTTTGTGGGCATGACACTTGTAAAATACTGAATAATTGTCCAGAACTGGTTCCTCCTTATGTCTGATGCAGCCAAGATATGTCATGGGTACCAAAAACCCTGAAAAATTTAATTAGACATGTAACAAAAAAGCCAGGACATTGTAATCACCTTTGTATATATTGCGAGAGGCAGAAGCAGATCAAATATAATTAGTGATTTGTTATTTCTAATCTGTTACAGAGATTTCACTCTGAAGATCAAGGCCATGAGTGATAATTAGATCTAAGTTATGATGTGCAAGTGTCTTGAAAATTTTACAGCTTGTCTAAAACTTGCAGAGTTAAGCAAGTACAAACAGTATTCATTGAAGATATTTGTTTCCTCAGCTATGACAATGTTAATCACACATTAAGGCTAACTTTTGATAGTTTATAGCCAATTCAGTTAACAACTTTAACTGTTAAAGGAGGTTTGTAAATTACTTGTACAATTACGCTTGACTTTGCTTTAATATTTAAGATAAGAATGTCAAAAGTATGAAACATAACATGTATATTTAAAGTGTTTTTTTCAATGTATCATAACATTTCATTCCAAGTCTGCCAAAAGTCCTTTCTGTGACTTTTGAAAGAAAGCAAAAATACCTCATGACCTTAAGAAGTGTTGTGTATGTTTTTTGGGGGGAAACATTTGTTTGAATTCTCATCTTTGCTTTGTGTTTTACCATGCATTGCATTGTGTATTTAAGTCATTCTTACCATGCATTGTGGATATGGTTTTCTGGACACCACTGCTACTTTTATCGTCATATTTTTTATGTTTGCCTTCTGAGAAGGACTTCTGAACACAATCCACAAGCAGCTATTTCCTTCCTGTGATGTTATTTGGCTCACTGATCTTTTCCTATTTTTTTAAGTGGACATAGCTTCTGTCCAGTTTTTTGAATGGCATTTGAATCATTCACAATGAATGTTTATAAATACTGAGCCAGCCAACCAACTTTCCAGTGATTCATTTATTTTCTGTTCACTCACCTCTGTGACAGTGTTCATCTTGCTTTTTGTTCTTACCCTGTTCTTATTTTGTCTGCACATCTGTTGAAAATAGAATATTGTATGTACAGAGCCAGCCATTCGCCAAACTGAGCAACTTTGGTCCCTGTTAACTGTAATATTCCCAGCTTGATCACCTAGAAGCCTGTCCTGTTTCTTTTTTCAAATCTATCTACTTTGTAGCTTGCAACAATATCCATGTAATTTAATACTAAACATTTTGACCATGGCTATCTCTGATTGTGAAAATATTTTCATCTCTTCCTTTGTTAAAACATGTTGAGTCAGTGCTCAAATTCTTGTTTTTCATTCATTCTTTCTGTCATTGCTTGATTTCTTACACAGTAAAAACATTTAGTATGAATTATACTTCATGGTTAACAAAATCTGAATTGTTCCCTAGCCAGAATACTATTAAATGCTTTGTAATCGGGCAATTACCTACAACATTAGTGATATAGCAGATTTACTGGAAATAAATGATTGTTTTTGTTTGTCTTTTATTCTTTCAACATGGACTGTAGTATTATGTAAGGGAAAGGTGTCTGTTTTACTGAGCAAAACTTCAGTAAGTAAACAGTTATTAATCACTGTACTCTGATAATGTCATTAACCACAGCAATTAATCAAAGCAATATTTTTTCTTAAAGAGTGAATGTCTAGCCAAACAATATTTTAAATGCTATGAAATTCAGGAAATGAAGAAGAATTTCTAAAAATGCATACCCACTCAATTTCAAATCTACCTAATCCAGTTCAAGTTTGTAGAGCCAGAGCTAATCATGACACAATATGGAACAAGATGTGAAGTACCTATAGACCAGATGTTAGTTCCACATAACAGTTCTTACATCCACTAAAGCTGGGCCTATGTTAAGCTGCCTTTTACCCTAAAACATATGTGTTTGAGATGTAGGAGTAAACCTGGATCACCTGAGCAAAAATACACTTAGACATGAGAAGAACATGCAGCCTCCACTCAGACAGTGACTAGGCTAGGACTGCAACTCCTTCTCCTGAAGCTGTGAGGCAGTGGTGCTTACCACTGTGCGAATGCAATTTAAAAAAATCTATGTGTGTGAAAATCTACAAAAGGACAACTTCCTAGTTCTATTATAAAAATCCAATTTGCTAGTTATCACATTTGATATCTAACATATTTTCATTACATTGGTATGCAGCAGAGTTGGGACCCTTTCTTTTTGCAAAATGCTCAGTCCTTTTTTAAAATGTTGAACTTGTTTGTGTTTACTGATGGAAAATGAATGATTCATTTATCTGCAGCAGTACAGTAAGCTGTGCATTTTCACATTTAAATCTGTATGTCACTTACAATCCAGTGTACTTATATGCAAGTAAAAAGGGTTACATTTCCCAATCACATCTGTCAGATTGGTCAATTGTGTCTTTAGTCAAACATAAATGAAAAGGATTAGTAATGCTAGAAAGGTGAGACTCAGAGAATCAGTGTTTCATAATGGGAAATATGCAAAAATGTAGCTTCTGTATTATGGTTTGTTTATATTTTATAATTCCTGGTCTCTGCAGTAGGCACTTCTCTGCCAAAAGAAACTAGACGTTGTAAGACTGAGGTATTTTCTTCTTGTATTCTCCCTCTTTTCTTCTGCTTAATAAATATCTTGGTGTTTGCCACAAGAGATTTATTTCCTTTTAACTGTGTGTAAAGTACTTTAATGAGTGAGCTGTTTTACAAGTGCCCTGGGACCTTAGTACATTATGAACGCTGTGCTTAAACAGAAGGAGTTTTCAGCTACATGTTTATTCGGCAGGATTTGCTGATGCTTCACTAAAACTGCAGCTGATTTTACCCAACGCTCATTATCTTGAACTTGACCCTTATCTTTGTATACAGGTCAAGGGGCTATTAGGTGCCTATTGAAATGAAAATGAAGAAGCAAAACTGGCCACTATAACAGATGGAAATCACTATACTACTACTCTCACCTCCTAACTAAAAAATATTTTCTTTTGAAAACAAATTAATGAGACAACAATTCAGCATGTGTTAACACTGTCCAAACCAAAGAAGACTAGCTAGTCTATCTGAAAATATTCTCATTTTAAAGAGATGTTACCATAAAGATTGTGAACTGAAATTGACAATCTTACAACTGTTTAAGTGTTGAATCTTTTTTTTGCTGTTTAGTGAAGATTTTTTATCCATATTATTTTACAGCATAAATGAAAAAGGATGATGTATTCAAGAACAAACTACAAAGAGATTCCACATAGTTGATACAAAACCCAGGTAGGTTTTTCTTTTTCCTTCCTGTTTTTGTTAGAGCCACCTATGCTTTTACCTTTTCAACTAAATTCAGTTTTTTAAATAAAGTGCAGTTAACTCTGGCAATGTTAGAATATATTTGCTAATATATTTTTAAAAAATGAACCTTCAATAAAACAATAAAAATTACATGTAATATGAATAATTAAATAAAAAGTTAGGAGTATGAGTATTATTTACATTCAACATTTTTCCAATAAAATCGAAATTTGTTTACCATTGTATCCTGAGGATGAGAGCATTATCTTAACTTACAACCCTACGCACGTTTCAGAGTTTCCTATTGTAAATCTGAGTCAATCATCTTGTATTTACAAATAATGCTAATTCTGCCCTTAACACTTGTCTGCATTAAACTGAATCCCATGTATTTGCTGTGTTTTATCCAGACCTTATTTGCCACCTCTTGTCAATGTGCTGTCTTTTGTGAGAGGATAATTTATAATGTATAATATAATTTAAATGTAATAGTAAGTATTTTGATTTGCGTTGTGTACATTGAAATATAAGAATTGGTTTAGGAAAAATACCGGAATGGTCGAGTAAATAAAGAATGCACCAGAAGAAAAGTTGATGTAATATACAAAATGTACTGAAGGATGACTAAGAGATGACTAATAAGTCAGCAGATGTCCTCCACAATCAGAATGAACAGTTGTTATATACACAGAAATTTCAAGGGTGGTAGCTAACTCCAAGATATAAGAAAAACCAGAAAAATAATAAGATTGACTTTTATTTTATATGTCATTTGGGTATAAGCTGATGAACCAACAAGACTAAACGCATGTATTGATTGACACTGCTATGTAAATTCATTTGCGTATAAAACAGACCTCTACCCTTTAATATTTTGACCATTCTGACCATGCTGTAATAGACTGCTTGTGAGACTGTTCCCTCTCCATGAAATGATATTAAAGGGTGTATAGAATGGTTCTTCTCCTGCCTGGTTTCTAATAGTAAGATGTTCTAAATTTAAAATAAGATTCTATTAATATATCTAAATTTAATTTCTTCCACACTTTCTATTGCTTACACCACTTGCAGGTGCACTCACTATATGTAATTCTGTTTTTAATTTCAATTTGAAAAGCAAGTAGTTCTTCTATTTGAACTTCATCTCTCCTGTTAATTGATCAGCTCACAAATTATTGTTTATAAAAAAGTCTTGTTGCTACAGTATTAATCTTCAAAGAATAGTACTGATTTTTTTTTTGAAAAATCTAAGCAAGGCATTTGGCTTTCTTTACTTTTGTTTACAATCACTGAGTTTTCAATCTCCAAACTCATGCTACCTGTTATTCTCTTTTGTCGCATATTAGCCTAATTAATATCTGATTGCAACATACCATTCTCTGATCCACTTAATGCAATTCAGGGTCATGTTAGGCACAAAGCAGGAACCAGTCCTGAATGGGTCTTGAGTCTGCTATAGATTCTACTCATGCACATACCCACTATCGAATAGTTGGGATGTGGAAGGAACACCTACATGCACACAAAGAAAAAGTTAAAACTCCACACAGACTGCAGCTGGGTATTGTATTCAAATTTGGGATTGCTGGATCTATTTGGTGCCACCATGCCACTGTACATCTGATTATAATTTGCATTGTTTCATAACTGCGGAGTTCATTAGCCTATAATTTCTTGGTTCCATTTTGTATAGCAAGCTAAATTAACATTTAGAGATATTTCAAAATGAATTTTAAGATATCTGGAAATGCATTTTTGATATCTCAAATTGAATTCCAGATATCCAAAAACTATGGCAAGCCGAATTAACATTTAGAAATACAGTATCTCAAAATGAATTTCAGATATCTTAAAATGTAATTTACTTTTTAAGATATCTGAATTTTTTTTTAAATTTTATTGTAATCATTCCATACAAATAGATCAGTTTAAAAAAAAAACAGGATTAAAAACAAATCAACCCCCACCCCTGAGAAAGAGAGCATGGCCAATGGAATAAAACTTAAAGCTAGTAAAAATAAATACATTGATGAGTTTAATAGGCAGATAAAGGAAGAGAATCTACTTCCTCAGTGCTTTAAGAGCTTATTCTAAAATATTATTGATTAGATCCTGCCAGGTTTTGAAAACGTTCTGCACAGATCCTCTAACTGAGAATCTGATTTTTTCCAATTTCAAATAATATAAAACACCAGTTACCCACTGACTTAAAAGAGGAGAGTTAGGATTCTTCCACTTTAGCAAAATAAGTCTGTGTGCCTATAGTGTAGTGAAGGCAATCACAGTTTGTTTGTCCTTCTCCACTTTAAGCCCATCTGGAAGAACACCAAACACACCTGTTAATGGGTTAGGAGGGATTGTGACATCAAGGCTGTCTGAAAGGCACTTAAAAATTTTTGTCCAAAATGATGTTCATTTGGTGCAGGCCCAAAACATGTGACCCAGTGAGGCTGGAACTTGATTGCAGTGTTCGCAGGTTGCATCTTGTCCTGGAAACATTTTGGACAATTTTAAGCGAGACAGATGTGCTTGATATATAATTTTGAGTTGAATAATTGTATGCTTTGCACATATGGAGCTTGAGTGAATTCTCTGCATTGCTCCTTTCCACTCCTTTTCTGATATGTTGAGTGAGAGATCCTTTTCCCATTGTCCTCTTGGATCTTTGAAAGGGAGGGACTGTAAAATAATTTTATATATTGCAGAAATGCTGTCTGAATCCTTGAAACTGAGCAATATTTTTTCCAGCATAGAGCAAGGTGGAAGATGGGGAATATCGGGCGGGTTCTGTTTGACAAAGTTTCTAATTTGAAGATAGTGAAAGAAATGTGTTGCTGGAAAATTAAATTTGGAATGTAATTGTTCACAGGATGCAAAGATGTTGTCTATGTAAAGATCTCTAAGCAATTTAATCCCAAATGTTTTCCAGATATTAAAAACTGCATATGTTTGCGAGGGTTGAAAAAGGTGGTTCTCGTGCAGAGGTGCCACAGATGAAAGATTCTCCATCTTAAAATGCTTTCTACATTGGTTCCATATTTTGAGTGAGTGAAGCACAATTGGGTTATTAGTATATTGGCGATAACTTGCATTTATTGGGGGGCACAATGCAGGAAATATAAAGAAGTACTGCAGGATTTTACTTCTATTGCGGACCAAGCCTGTGTATGTTCATCTATTTGTGTACAGGTTTTTATAGCTTATATGTTTGCTGCCCAGTAATAAAACTGAAAGTTAGGTAGAGCCATGCCACCTTCTGCCTTAGGTCTTTGTAGAGTCGCTCTTTGGATACGTGGATGTTTTAAGTTCCAAATAAATGAGGTTATGGTTGAATCTAATTGCTTAAAGAATGATTCATTGATGTATATTGGAATGTTCTGAAATAAAATGAGAAGCTTAGGAAAGATATTCATCTTAACAATATTAATTCTTCCAGCTAGAGTGAGATGAATTTTTTCCATACAGATGGCAAAATTTTGTTTATAAAGAGCTTTATGTTTACTTGTGATATTTACGCCTAGGTATTTAAACTGATCTGCAATAATAAAAGGGAAGGTGTCCAGTCTAATATTGTATGCTTGAGAATTCACTGGAAAGAGCACACTTTTATTCAAATTAATTCTGAGACCAGAGATCTTTTGAAATGCTGTAAGTACTCTATAGACTGCAGGCCCAGTATTTTGTGGGTCTGATATATACAAAACCATATCATCTGCATATAGAGAAATTTTCTGTTCTAGTCCTTCTCTGATAATCCCCTTTATCTCATAAGCATTTCGACAGTGAACTGCCAGTGGTTCAATGGCTATTGCAAATAACAGTGGTGACAAGGGGCATCCTTGTCTGGTACCATGTTCTAGTTTAAAGTAGACTGAACAAATGTTAATACTGTACAAACTGAAGCTTCTAGATTGGTATACAGTAGTTTGATCCATGTACAAATGTTCAGGCCTAACCCAAATGTCTCTAAGGTAGTGAAAATGTAGTTCCATTCAATCATATCAAATGCTTTTTCTGCATCCAACAATAATATCTCTGGGGTGTTTGACTTTGCAGGTGAATTTATTACATTAAACAGGCGTCAGATATTGGAAGCTAAGTGTCGGCCTTTAATAAATCCAGTTTGATCTTGTGATTTTAACGAAGGCAGCACTATCTCCATCCTTCTAGCTAGGACTTTGGAGAGTATCTTAACATCATTATTCAGAAGTGAAATTGGTCTGTATGATGCACATTGTAATAAGTCCTTATTTTGTTTAAGAAAGATGGTGATTAATGCTTGGCGAAAAGTTTGAGGTAGAATTTGATTGTCTGAAGTTTTGAGATATCTTAAAATAATTTAATTTATATTTTAAGATATCTGAAATACATTTTGAGATATCTCAAATGCATTTTCAAATACAGTATCTTAAAACAACTGGATCTGCATTTCAAGATATCTCAAATGAGTTTTCTGATATCTTAAATTGACCTTTCGTGCATTTTAAGATATCTTAAATGCATTTCAATATATCTCAAAATCATATATCTGAAAATGCTATTGAGATATCTTGAAATAATTTAGTGTCCTTTTAAAGATATCTTAAAATGTATTTTACATATCTTGAAATACATTCTGAGCAAAGGCCCATTTTAAGATATCATGAAATTAATTTTAGATATCTAAAAATGTATTTTAGATATCTTAAACAACAGTGAATTTCAAGATATCTTAAATGCTTTTTAAGACATTTTAATTATACCTTGAGATATCTCAAAATAACTTCCTGCACATTTCAAGATATCTCAAATAAATTTTCAGATATCTTAAATTAATTTTCTGAGCATTTCAAGATATCTCAAATACATTTTCAATAACTTCCTGTTAAAGTTCACTGCCTGTTCTTAGGACTATTGGAATTGTGTTCACTGCAATAGAAAGAAATATTTTGGAAGGTTCTGTGATTGATTTTGATATTAAGAATTCATTGCAAAATGCAAAACACAACTTTGATAGAATTTCATTGTACAACTGAGAGACTGTTTTGCTGATTTGATACAACAAATTGGCAAATATGATGTCAGAAACTCATCACCAGTTATCAACAATTTTCATGCTACACACATTAAAGGAGGTAAGCAACACAAAGGTATGAATGTGATTTTAACAAGTAGAGTACATAATTTAAATGAATGTTAAATAAGTAAGTAAACTTCTCAATAGGGCAAACATGTTTTATGTGGTTGAAAAATATTTGTGTTGCTTTATTAAAGGTATACCTTAGAAAAACTGAACTTTGACATGGAATGTCAAAATGTATTGATGAAATATTTTTTTAATCATAATAATTATTTAAAAATGATTCTCGTCATGTTGTGTGGATAATGACTCATTTAGGGTTGACTTAAATGTAACACGGTGTCTTGTGACATTTTTAAATAAGGTATTTTCATATTGGTAACATAACAAAGATGATTGAAAATCCATTGTAGTGTAGTGGCATAATACTTAGCGTTATTCTTTCTCAAGTGAGTAGTTTCATTAAACTCCTGAATTGCAGTATGTAAGGACAGTTAGTTTTTGATACTTGACTCCCAAGGTAATTGTTTAATCTAAGCTGGAATCTAAAATACGGGTGAGTATGCACCACCACATGCCATCCGTGGTTGCTTTCTTGTACGTGACCAATACTGTTTTTGTTGTAGTAGTCCCATGCTGGAATGATCATGTTTATAAACTGAATGAATGAGTTGGAGGTACTGATAAAAAATGCAATTATTTCTATTATAAGGGGTGTTTTATTTATTTCTATACCATCAACACATATAGCATTTTAACATGTGATTTTGAGAGTGATATCACTTTAAATAAATATATGTGTGCCACTTTGCTACATGTCCAAACATATGGTAAAAACAAAATCATGCTTAAAAGATGCTCAACAATTTCTGACAATCTCTCAATTTTTCTCCACCACAACAATGAATTAAACTTGAATTGTATTTAATGCCTATAACTGAACAAGAGATACTGAGTATGATTTCCTTGTTGTTTTCTTATAACAAGTAACATTACAAAAATAAATAAATAATATTCTTAGTTCAATTTATAGTTGTGAGCATTCTAGCCTGTCTCAACAGCACCAGGTGCGAGTGTAGGAGAATTCTGAATGAGGCATAACTGATTACATGATGGAAACACCTATACCCATGCTGCAAGGTCACAATAAAAGTACCCATTTTTCTTACATCACCATCTCTCATAAGTGGCAGAATGCAATAATACCTGGAGGAACCCTTACATATTTTACTGTTCATTTGCAGTATTTCAGAGAGCTGTATCTTTTTTGTGTAACCATTTTTAACTTGTTATGCAGTTAGGAGGAAAATAGTTTTTATTACAACACAGACTCAGAGTGGAATTATTGTGTGCACTGTATTTCTGGCCATTTAACTAGAATATGCCATTTTTTTCAATTGTCCGGTCTTTCAGTTTTTGTCCAGAAGTACTGGGCACAAAATATGAATGGAACACCATGCAGTCTTGGATCTAATTCAAACACTGCTATATGAATATGCTGGCACTTAAGACCAACCAGGTGATTTAATAACATATTCATTACATCGAAAGGAACCACAATTCTGGGAAAAAAAGAAAGAAATGTGGGGACAATATGCTACTCCAATGTAAAAGCACCTCAACCTGTTATTATCCTTAAACCCAAGTCCAATGGGCTTGTTGTACAACATTTTGTCATCAGGTTACATTAATCTTAATTTCATACATTTATTTTAAATTAATATAGTATTTCAAAGCACTTCACTTATGCAGAATATTACAATATTGGAAAACAGAGTGGTGACAGAGCAGAACAGAAGTTTGTGCATCTGCCTAACAGATCTAGAATCCAGAATTACAATCCCACACCTGGACACTTTGTGTTTTCATTTTGCCTGTTCTCTTCAGTTCTACTCCCACAAATCCGAAGGCATACACGTAGATAGACTGGCTGTTCCAAATTCTCTGCTAGAGTCAGTGTGGGTGTGTCCATGCATGCAGCAGTTTCCTGTCTTGTGCCCAATCAGCTCCAGCCTCACCTAACCTGAATTTTATTAAGCAGCCTTGAGAATGTTATGTTGTACTGCAGTGCTGACTTGAACAGGAAGATGCAGTGAAAAGTTTGGAATTTAAACCTGTGAGGATTTGTTATTAGATTTACACCAAACATTTCCTTATTACTTTTTATATTCATTTTTTTTTGCAGTTTTCTTATATTCAGTAAGTTAATGCATATGTCACATGATATCTCTTTCTTGTTTAGTCCAGCTTAAGTTATTCATACACAATCCATCAGTAAACACTACAAAATGTTTATTACAACTGAAGTTAGCACATTACAACACAAATGACTTATAAATACAAACACAGCAGTACAAAAGTATTTTCGGCCTGGTTTTATACTTAATGAAAATTACCATTTTCCTTGGTATATACTGTATTAGTGTATGCTGATACTGCTGCATAAACATTTAACATATTGAAAGTGAATTCTTATTCTTGCAATTAGACTATTTTAGTAAATTGTTCATAAATAATGTTAGCATACATTTATTGTTAATTGACATAGGATGCTTTATTATTATTCTTTTGAATCGTTTCATAATAGGTCAGTTTGGTTTGCCAAAAGTTGAAATCTCAAAAGAAAAACTGAAGCTATTAATTTCACAAGGATACACAGGAAAAAGAACTGCAGAACACATAGGATGTACTGCATCTTCTATTTGTAAACACCTGAAAACTGAAGCTCTGTCACCAAAACAGAAATTCAGCAGTATAACATATAATGAACTGGATAAAGAATGCCAAAAACTACAAGCAAGTTGTTCAAATGCTGGTTCTGAGGTATACTTATTTGTTTTGTTTTTTATGATCACACTAGTTACACTCCAATGTGAAACAAAAATATATTGGAACACAAAATATTAACATTTTCAGTCCCTGGCGTACAGAAGTTCTCTGCTCGGTTTTGCAAATGGGTGGCATCCAGTGTTAAAGCAGTGCTACTGTTCCTGTGTGATTTCCCTTTATTTTTTAGATTCACATCCCTGACGTGGCTTTTTCAAAATACCCTGAAATTAACCACATATCATTTTTTAGTTCAAGGCATCTGATTGTAATCAACCTGTAACCATATAATTGTGCACCGAATGGCAAAACTATTCCAAATACTATAGCCACTTTAGGGTTGTTACTATCAGTGCTCCACTTGGAATATTTTTAACCCAGTGTACTGAGTGTGGAATCACAGCTCTGATTGGAAAGCTCTACCCCAGAAAGTGTCAAGTAGGGAAGAAATATCGGGATAGAACTTCTAGCACACGCTGCCTCAGCCATGTGCGCAGTCTATTTGAACCTCTTCCATTCAACAAACACTTCAGAGATTTTCCTGTATGAACCTCGCGGTTCAGAACCAGTTTCATTCCAAGAGCTATAAACGCACTCAATCAGTCCATCAAGTGCTCCTGGTAGAAGTGTTTGTACTTATAAGTACAATTACCTCACTGTAAACTTGCATTACAGTTGTAATATTGCACAACCTGAGCCACTTATACTTTCATATTGTATATTTTTCACTGTTTTTTATCCTATTATTATTTTTGTTGTTGTTGTTGTTATTTACCATTTTATAGGAAAAATGTTTATGGAGGATCTGCATATTGAATCTTATTGTATCATACAATAACAATAAAGTAATTCAATTCAATTGAGAGCGCGTATTTACAGATGATGACAACTGGCTTCTAAGTCGATTTAGATTTCCAGGTGCTATCTTCTTGGAGCTCTTGATAATATTTTAAAAATGAAATGCAGTAAAGTATATATATTACATTATACGGATACATTTTTAACTTCATTTAAATGTTTATTGTTAATGATTACATATGCGAGAACTCGGTGGGCAGCGTTAGTGATGAGCTGGTGCCCCACTCACAGATTGTTCCTGCCTCGCACTGTATGTTTGCTGGGACTGGTGCGACCTGGATGAATAGATGGATGGAATAATTAAACATGTACTACGAAGATATTTCAATGTTCCTTAAATGTTTTGAAGAATCGGCGTTCTAAACTTACAGATGACTTGACATTTATTAAATAGCTGATTGTGTGGTGATTGGTTATTTGGAAAATGAAAACGAAGGACGGGAAATGGGGGTTAGTATGTTTGAAAGAGACAGTACTGCTGCGATAAATTATTTTATTGAGGGTCGCGCATGGCGCAGCAATCATCTTGCGGGAGGCAGGAATAATCCCTGGAAGGGGCACCAGCTCGTCGCTACCAGTATGCAAACGTCCCACAATGTTTTATACAAGCTTTAATTTCTATCATCATGATAATGATATTAAGTAAACATCTTAGTATTTAAATTGTTCAGAGAACTGTAACATCATGAATGTAATGTATGCTGTGTCCTGTCGGCGTAAGAGAAAGCTCGTTTAAGAAGCATGCAGTGATTCACACACATAAGAGTACTTTGAATAATACATAGAATATGACGCATTTAACGTGCCACTTTAGTTACAATGGGATTTGAGAAACTATTCAATTAAACAATTTTTACATGAAGTTTATGGCGTTCTGCTTTAATGACAAAATAAACTACGTGATTAAAGTGGAAATTTCAACCTTTTTTCACACTGTGTCCCAGTTTATCTTTTCTCTGTACCCTAATATGCTTCCATACGACACTAAGACAGTGGGCTACGACTTGCCTTTTCACAGTGACTTTGATATAGGACCACTTCTTATTTATTTTGGGCACTGTGTGACTTTCTGAACTTGAACTTTCGAGTTTCTTCGCCACTCTGTCACTCGATCAACTTCGTTTTGTTGTTTATATCACTGCTTAAACCTACAAATAGTATGTTGTCACAAAAGCCACAAAGAGCCATAGCAAGGTTTGGGGCAGCCACCCGTATATTTGGTTTCCTGGCTGCAAATTGAAGTAACTGATAGCACTGCTGTGCACAAAACCGAGTCCAAAACAGAACCGAGAGAATAGGGAAAAGGTGGAGGCTTTTACAGGGGAAGGCAGGAAGTGAGATCAAAGGGGTCGGGCTCATGAAGGTCTTCAGCCATAGGCTTGAGCCCGGACTTGACATCACACGGGCCGGAGCCGTCAAGGTCTTCTTCCATAGGCTCAGTCCCGGAAGTGACGTCAAGAGGGCCAGGTGGAATCTCCTGTGAATTGTCTGCAGTAAAGGGAGAAAAAGAGTCAGTGCACTCTGCCACATCCTGGTATGATTCGGAACTGCCCTTACTCAAGCCTTTTAGCTGCCTCCCATTCGCACGTGTGTGACAACATTTTTCCTTGCCTCTACTTGGTATTCGCTGAAAGTCTTCTTTTTCCCCTGTGCTTTTGCCTTTGTCTTTTTACAGAACGCAACACATAAGGGGCTATTTATATTGATTTGCATATTCAAAGAGGCATAATTCTGGGAGGAGTCAGGATGGGGCCGCAGGCGCATGCACGAACGTTATTTTTCACACTGACCGGGATTTATGGAGCGGAAGAACATGGAAGTTGGTGTACGTACAAATTTATGCATCAGCATTTTTTTTGTGCGTGCACACATTGGCTAGACTTAACCCAATTGATACTGCTCAGAGATGGTCACAAACTGTTTAAAGAGGGTCATACTATGCTGTTTCACCTAACAGTATATGGCACATAGAAAGTCACATGAAGTTTATAAGGTAAAAGACCTGTAGGATTTATTTCTTAATTTAATGAATATCAGTTTCAGTTTCATTATTGTCTTAAGTGGACCAAATTCATATGGGACACTTCTTAGCATATACAGTTATGTTTCTGATATAGAATAAGTGAAATATATTATATTTTTCAAGCAATAGAAAATAGAATAGGTAGATTATTATGTGTAACTCTGAATATTTTCATCATCTGGAAAGCAGTTTTCATATCTTGTATGCATAAACATATATATTCTTTGTGTTGTACTTCTGTAACCTAATCTATAATTCAATTTTTAACTAAATTGAATATGTATTTAACATTTTTTCTTTTGGTGGATAGATGGGGCTTTGTTGTACATGGTGCTATTGATGGCTTCTCCTGTCTAATACCATATTTAAGTTGTGCTACAAATAATTCTTCATCCGCGGTGCTACAGATTTTCTGCAGGGGTACTCGGCAGTATGGCTTACCGTCTAGAGTGAGGTCTGACCAAGGCACAGAACATGTTCAGGTAGCACTGTTTATGAATGCTATGAATCGATTACACCGTGGCAGCCATATAATTGGACTTTCTGTCCACAACCAGAGAATTGAAAGGCTATAGATAGATGGTTCTCTTCTCCATCTACAAAGAATTTTATGAAATGGAAGATAATGGTATACTTGAAGAAT
Source organism: Erpetoichthys calabaricus (assembly GCF_900747795.2). Taxonomy (NCBI): domain Eukaryota; kingdom Metazoa; phylum Chordata; class Cladistia; order Polypteriformes; family Polypteridae; genus Erpetoichthys; species Erpetoichthys calabaricus. Next base: position 77,380,712 of record NC_041400.2, read on the forward strand.
GCAATAGTTTACACAACGGATGTCTACAATATGTTCACTACTCGATAATTAATCAAAAATTGGAAATGTTCAGAGAAGGCTGGAAAAAGCATAAAATTAGAACTAAACACAACAGAACACTAGAACAAATATGGTTTGATGGCTTGTCCACTATATCTCACCAAATAAGTCAATTTGACATGAATACACAACAGTTTAGAGAGAGTTTAATAGAAAATTTACAAAGAATTGGTGCATCATTTTTGGATTATGTATATATGGAACCCCAGGAGACATTCAACCCACTTGAAATGTCTGTCCAGCATCTCCAGATACTATAAGATTCAATTCAGCTTGAAACAAATTTAAAAGATAAATATGCATGCTGTATTCAAAAGGCCAATGAGTTATTAACAGATACCCAAAAATAAAGTGCACTCCATTTTAATTTTGCATGTAGTATTAAAACATTGCTCATGAGTATATTGGCAAGGTCCAGCATCAACAGTAATGCATATTACATGGTAAAAACCTTGTTACAACAAACCAAAAGTCATTTTCACTTTTCTGTAACATGGCCTTACAGATATTTATGGTAGTGATTAGTGTGTGCAAATCTGAATTCTGTAAACTTTGATAATAAAAAAGACATGATTAAGCATTGTGTTTTACTTTTATTTTTCACTATTATTCATGCAAAACATTTTCATTTTAATAATTCTTTAAAAAGAAAAATAAACTCTGTTTTTACTGTTTCCTTCGCAGTTAAAACAAATTACCTAGTACTACATGCCTTGACATGTGACACATAATACACCAACTGAAAACATTTCATGAAAATGATAACTATTTTTTAACGAAGTTCAATAAAAATAGACATACACTTTGTATGTTCATAAACTACATCATAATAATTCTTTGCATTTATATTGCGCTTTTCTCACTACTCAAAGCGCTCAGCAATTGCAGGTTAAGGGCCTCGTTCAAGGGCCCAACAGAGCAGAGTCCCTATTGGCCTTTACGGGATTCGAACCGGCAACCTTCCATTTACCAGTGCAGATCCCTAGCCTCAGAGCCACCATTCATATTTGAATTAATTTAACAACTGATTTAAAATCAACAATTCGAAATGAAAATAATATATATTCACTTATTACCATTAACAGCAAGTATTTTAAATGACAAAATCAGAAACATTTAAATGGTGAAAGTAAACAAGATTCCAAATACTATATAAACTGAGAAAACATTTATATGGAACCTTTTGAATGCAATCTAAATCTATTACTGTTGTAGTTGGTGCTATGTTCCATGTGTTCTGTTTTAATTTTGAGGCATTTGTTTAAATACAAATGGTCATGTTACATCTTGAAGTATTTATAAACATATATACGAGTCTTGGATAAACCTTAATTGAAAATTAAACTTCTGAAAAAAGTATGTTACTGAATATATGAAATATGTATGAAAATATCAGCTATACCCAAATGAATTAGCTCTCATTCAAGACTACATAATATCTGTTGTCTCAACTTGAATTTCAGTTACTCAGTAAAAGATATCTAAAAGTTTCAGAACTTCATTCAAGGACATTTCAAATGTTAGTTTTGTTTTGCAGTTTCATAATATGGTCATTCCAAATGCATACTCAGAAAAGGGTATAGCTTTAAATTCTCTTTTAAATTCTTGAACTGATGTATAACCAACTGGAATTTCCAAAGTGTTGCTGCAAGTATGTGCAATGTGTTGTTGCAAGCAACCACATAATCGATTGAATGTAATATTGATATCACTGGGCTGTAAAGGTGAACCTGTGACAAAATGCAAAAATTGGACAATTCCTCTGGATCTATTGACTTAATAAAATCACACAAATAATAATATGCAACTTCTTTCTGTCGCTTGAGATCTGTTTCTGTTTTAAAGCATGTCAAAACACGCTCCGTAGTTGGCATTTCTTGCCAGTATACGTAGGAAATTGAGTCAATATCTAACTGTGACCAAAAAACTGTGAAACAGGAATCTGGAGTTGACTGTCTTATAAAATTATTGAGGAACCCTGGTTTAAGTATTAGTTCATTCTGTGCAAAAAGAATGAGCTGATCCTTATAGAAAAAAATGTTAAGAGTTCTTGTTTTTCAAAGTCTCTTAATGTTTCAAAGTGGTTAATTGCTTTTTTTAGAAAAATTCTCTCTGAATCAGTTACATGAAGCAGAAAGTCATCTACAAGAATGTTATTGTGAATGGTGGAGGTATTAAATATAATAGAAAGCAATGTTGACTTACAGAATCTTGGAGGTATACATCTGTTTAGCGGATACATATCAGACAATACACTACCCACAACTGTAAAGATTTCTTGAGGTTTATGATACTAATAGAGAGGTGTACAAGGTACAAGAGTATCCTCATCCTTAAACCACTCAGTGAAGGCACAGTCCCAAAAACAAGAAAAAGATCCTTGGTTAATGCACCAAAATCATGCCCTTCTTCTCCAGTAAAACATACTTGAAGCTTTTTGTTGAGGAGTTCTGCTGTTCTATACATTTGCTGCATGTCATTCAATATTGTTTCCCTGTTTATTTCGATAATGATTTCTTCCTCTATTAATCCTTCAAGCTCTGAAATACCTCATAAAATGCAGTATGTCTTTATAAATGTTTTGTCTTATTACTCTACTTCTGAAAGTCAGTCAGTCATTGTCCAACCTGCTATATCATAACACAGGGTCACGGGGGTCTGCTGGAGCCAATCCCAGCCAGCACAGGGCACAAGCCCACCACAGGGCACACACCAAGCACAATTTAGGATCGCCAATGCACCTAACCTGCATGTCTTTGGACTGTGGGAGGAAACCAGAGCACCTGGATGAAACCCATGCAGACACAGGGAGAACATGCAAACTCCATGCAGGGAGGACCCGGGAAGTGAACCCAGGTATCCTTACTGCGAGGCAACAGCTCTACCACTGCACCACTGTGCCACCCTACTCTACTTTCCCCTTTTGTATTATTAATATATAGCCTTTGTCAGAATGCCTCAGATCTCACAGACTTACCACTGTTTCTAAGCTATTGTACTTTATAACTTCTCCCCACCTTCCCTCCTACATTTATAACCTCAGACAATTAGGTGTATTGTAAAGACAAGCAGGAGTTAAGTTACATTTTAAATAATGTATTATTGATAATATTCATAAATAATAATATTCAAAGTACATTTGAATATTGGCAACCATACAACCTGATAAATGGTGATGTGTAGTTTCAGGCAGCACACAGACTTGTTAGTTACTTAAAAATGTCTCTAGTTCATTTGTGGTCAGCGTTCTTCAGAACAAGCCACATGCCTGTCTCAATATGGCTACCGAGCTATGCTCTTGATTGTGTTGTCCTTTTCAGTTCATGGTGTGAGATGGTCTTTCATCAGTTTGGTAAGAGAGAGAGAGAGAGACAGTGAGGTAAAGCAAGCAAATTTATAGGTTTTCTGTCCAACACCTAGAGCCAATAGGACGTCATGGTACTTAAAGGCTTCTGATACAAGCCAATTCCAAACAGCCATACTTCAGACCAATGGGGGGACAGAATACCTGCACACCTGCCTTCCAAACCATGTGTTAAGGTAAAGCTTGGCAGTTAGGCAGCGTGGCTTTCCTGTGGGGGTTGACTGAGAGACTTTAGCAGAGAAATATTAGCCAGACTTGTTTGAGGCACTTCCCCCAACTCTGTTGTAAAATTACAAAGAGATTCATTCCTAAAAGGTGGAAGGGGTTCATAAACCATTGCTGTTATTATCAATAATATAACACTAATATTGCATTACTTTTCCTAAGTTACAAATAAAGACATACAAAATATTTATCAACTTGTATGCAAAATTTCACATCACAACAATAAAGAAAGTGAAAAAATGAACTGTGGAATAAATACAGTAGTATGAAATTTAAGTGACTAATCAAAACATGACAGCGACAGAAATGAGTGTATAAGAGGGACATAAAAGAGGATGTCTGGCTGGAAAATAGATACGTGAGAACCTGAATTTTCAAGGGACTGATTCTTAAGAGAAAGTGTTAGAGCTGGAGTAAGGAACTTCAAACATCATAGTTATGTGAAAGGGTTTTTTTTGTCTTTTTTTACCAAATTTGAGGCTTAACTGATTGTTGGCTATGCATGAAAGTGACTGAATTACCCTGAGTAAAACTTACTTCTGTCAAGATGGAATCGTTTATCATTCAGTTGAGAGTTTAAGTTGAATTTAATCTGAACCTAACAGATGAAAAAATAAAAACAATAGGTATAAAATCTGTAAGGATAACAAAATAAGTTCACAAGCACACACCTGTTTTTCTGGTGCCCTTCCTGTTTCTCTATACATTCACACCTATTTCTCCTCTCCTCCTGCTGTCACATCAATTGCCCTTAATTCTGAATGTTTAAAACATTAACTGTTTACCATGGGAGTATCAGCATTTACAGTATATATGCAAAAGGAGATCCTGGAGGACTTGGTACATTTGCCTCTTCATGCAGTCTGTATACCCTCAACTGCTAAAGCAAGTGATAGGAAAATGTTAATCTATTTATTGATTAATTACCTTTACTTTAGAAAATCAATAATGTTTCATTTTAAGTTTAAATAAAACTTATTAAAGATAGAATAATGCATGCATCAGTAAGATTATATATTTTAAATATGTTTAAAATGATATTTACCTTTGATGTGCTACTTTCATATTCTGTACTTCCAAGAAAGTTCTCAATATCACCAAATAAAATGTAATAAATGAACAAAAGCATAAAACCACTATTGAGCAATGTTTAAGTACTGTACAGAACACATAACTGACCAGATAAATATGGCTTAAGCAAAATTGACAAAATATATTTACAGCAATTTGGTTAATTATAGGTAAAATATCAAATAAAAACACTATCATAAACTGGTGCTCTATTCAGAGTTTTCTGTCTTGAATCCTCTGCTTCTCAGATAGGCTATGGCTCCACTACTACAAGCAGGTTGGAGCATGTGTGTGTGCATGTCAGCTGATTAAATTTTATGAAAAACTGGGAAAAACTGAGGTGTTCTAAAACTTTTGACTCATAGTGTATATATACACACTGTGTACAGCTATGAACTGTACATAATTCATGTATATAAAAACACTGTTAAAATATTTTATGCTTCATAACTAAGTAAAAGCATTATTTAACATGCCACATAGCTAGAGCCTACCCAGATAGCAAGTTGGCATTGATTCAATATTGAAATATAGTCAAATGCATTGATTTAAATGGTCAGACTCAACATTGAACTTAGATTGATTTTTGCTTAGATTTTCAACCTTGAAAATCTGATTGTACTGTAAAACAAAATTAATTTACCATTGATATATAGTGAGTTTTTTCAACACTAAAAATTAGATATTGAACCAACATTGATATTAGGAGAAATTTAAACATTGAAGTCATGCATGTTCACAGATGATAAATCAACATAGATATATACTGTAGTGTGCATTGAAAAGGAGATGTTGATGCAACATTGATATTGGGAAAAATTTTAACATTTGAGTAATGCATGTTCAGGGATGATAAATAAACATTGATATATGGTGTACTTTTTCAACATTGAACATAAAATATTGAGGTAACTTGGAGAAATTTTCATAAGGGGGAAATAATGTAAGAAATTGACTGAAAAACAGTGGACAAAATGGCTTGCAAACAATTCTCTGTGATCTTGAGAAGCAGAGTCAGATAATGCTTGTGTGTGCAGTGACCACTTTGAGAATGCAACGTAACTTATGGCTTATTCATGTAGTATATGTTTCTTTTCTATGTAACAGTGTTTTTTTTTTCTTTGCTTTGTTGGTGTATACACACCTGTAACAGAACAATATGTAGCAACGATAACTAACACTAGCAAACTACAAAGGTACACCTTTTTGCTAAAAGCCTTTAATAATAATTTTGGTGTTCTCTTTAGGCTACCTTAGTGCAACCTCTTAAACCCTAAATGGCCTGGTATCAGGCTGACAAAGGTTCAGAAAATGTTTTAAAACACCTTTGCACCATCATACTGGCGAACTATGCCACACACAGACATAAACAATATCTTGTTTGAAAGATGCGGGCGTTTACTATACACTCATAGTAATCATATTGTTACAGTATGTACAGATGACTTTTAATATGGCATGAAATCATATGTGCACAGAGTCAGATTGTGACATTTCTAACGACACTCAATTATGGCCACGTTTGAACAAAAACTGCTGCCCTGACATGCAAATCAACCTCTGATGCCCAATTGAGAGATGGAATTTTCGTGTGTTGGCACATATAACTTCACAAAGCAACAGTGAATATAGACATGTTATATATCAACATTTACAGCATTTTCTTCAACATGAAACAAGCCCAAGATTGTCACTGTGAGGTGTTGGGAGGATATTTGCCATCAAAGAGCAGGTGGACATGTCAACATTGGCATCAAGAAGCTGGTGTTTCTGTTTGGGTGACTCCGGCTCAGTGGGTCGTGCCATCACAAGCTTTATACCATTTTATATCTGCAACAGAGACGTTTCCAACTATATATAACATGTCCACATTAGAAAAAAAGAAATGCACTAAAAGTGAATAAAATAAATGAAAATGTGATTTTTTTTGGATGTGTGTGGGGCTGTGTGGGTATGTGTGTGTGCATGTACGACAAATATATGTGTATGTGTGTGAATATATGAGAAATTATTAATATTTTATATAAATATTTAATATTATTTTATATAAAATGTATATTATATTTTGGGCATCCCTACCTGGAAAAGTTTAGGATGGCAGAGGATGTCGCATGGTGCTAAGTACTGTAACTATTTATTTCTTTATATTATCAACATTAAGCTTTTCTGAGGAACAGTTGACATGTCTGTGAACACCAAAAAGGTGAAAAAACTTACCTGACGTTGCTTGGACTTGGAATATACTGTATTTTGTAACAAAAATTTGGAAACATCACAGCGTTCATCTGTGTTTTTTGCTGTTTTGGCATTAGTTTTGGAGTAAAGGAATGTTTAAATCTGACACAAACACAGTTTCCATCACATTTGAGCACTTATATGTCATATATAAGTTGGAGTGATAAAAATGACTGTCTTTTCTTTATTTATTGCATAATAAGGTGTTATTATGGTGTTCTCCCCTCAGGCGGAAATTGCCCTCAGGGTGTACAAATAATTATGTTAAGTTTGTAGGCAGGGTCCTTACAGTTAACAGTTAACCTCGATGGTTATGGTTGGTAAAATTATAGTGCTAACAACTCAATAAAATGTGTAAATACAGAAAGGTATAAAAAATGTAAAACTGTCCTTTTCCACAGTAACTTGAATGAATTTAGCTGACGGTTGGAAAGATTTGGACATTTCCAAAATCAAATCCATAATATACAATGTTTAGGTTTGTGTACATATTAAGCAACTAATACCTTCATATTTTTCAAATCTTCTTAAAAAACAAGACTGCAAAAACTCATCCATGTTACCCATGTGTTTTTGTTTACAGTATGTGACTGGTGGCTGCAGCTGTCAAGCTAGTGCATTTTGTCATTAAACTTCAATAGCAACCAGGTCTTTCAAATCAGTCTAAAAATCAATCCTCTTCATAAGATAAGAATTACGCCCAATATAAGTTGTGATTTTCCATTTATACTTTTGTTTTTATCATAATATTGTTTAAACTAGAACAGTACGCTGACCTTACTCCATTTCTCCCATTGTGCCTTTCACTTCCTGCACTCCGTCTCAATTTTGTGTGTCATCGGAACCATCCATCCATCCATCCATTCTTTTCCGCTTATCCGATGTCAGGTTGCGGGGGCAGCAGCTTGAGCAGAGATGCCCAGACTTCCCTCTCCCCGGCCACTTCTTCTAGCTCTTCCAGGAGAATCCCGAGGTGTTCCCAGGCCAGCCGGGAGACATAGTCCCTCCAGCATGTCCTGGGTCTTCCCTGGGGCCTCCTCCCGGTTGGATGTGTCCGGAACACCTCACCAGGGAGGCGTCCAGGAGGCATCCTGATCAGATGCCCGAGCCACTTCACCTGACTCCTCTCGATGCGGAGGAGCAGCGGCTCTACTCTGAGCCCGTCCCGGATGACTGAGTTTCTCACCCTATCTTTAAGGGAGAGCCCAGACACCCTGCGGAGGAAACTCATTTCAGCCGCTTGTATTCGCGATCTCGTTCTTTCGATCACTACCCATAGCTCATGACCATAGGTGAGGGTAGGAACATAGATCAACTGGTAAATTGAGAGCTTTGCCTTATGGCTCAGCTCCTTTTTCACCACGACAGACCGATGCAGCGCCCGCATCACTGCGGACGCCGCACCGATCCGCCTGTCAATCTCACGCTCCATTCTTCCCTCACTCGTGAACAAGACCCCAAGATACTTGAACTCCTCCACCTGAGGCAGGATCTTGCTACCAACCCTGAGAGGGCACTCCACCCTTCTCCGGCTGAGGACCATGGTCTCGGATTTGGAGGTGCTGATTCCCATCCCAGCCGCTTCACACTCAGCTGCGAACCGATCCAGAGAGAGCTGAAGATCACAGCGTGATGAAGCAAACAGGACAACATCATCTGCAAAAAGCAGTGACCCAATCCTGAGTCCACCAAACCGGACCCCTCAACACCCTGGCTGCACCTAGAAATTCTGTCCATAAAAGTTATGAACAGAATCGGTGACAAAGGGCAGTCCTGGCAGAGTCCAACTCTCACTGGAAACGGGTTCGACTTACTGCCGGCAATGCGGTCCAAGCTCTGACACCGGTTGTACAGGGACCGAACAGCCCTTATCAGGGGGTCCGGTACTCCATACTCCCGGAGCACCCCCGACAGGATTCCCCGAGGAACACGGTCAAACGCCTTTTCCAAGTCCACAAAACACATGTAGACTGGTTGGGCGAACTCCCATGCACCCTCCAGGACTCTGCTAAGGGTGTAGAGCTGGTCCACTGTTCCGGGACCAGGACGAAAATCACACTGTTCCTCCTGAATCCAAGGTTCAACTATCCGACGGACCCTCCTCTCCAGAACCCCTGAATAGACTTTTCCAGGGAGGCTGAGGAGTGTGATCCCTCTGTAGTTGGAACACACCCTCCGGTCCCCCTTCTTAAAGAGGGGGACCACCACCCCGGTCTGTCCCTGATGTCCATGCGATGTTGTAGAGTTGTCTCAACCAAGACAGCCCTACAACATCCAGAGCCTTGAGGAACTCCAGGCGTATCTCATCCACCCCCGGGGCCCTGCCACCAAGGAGTTTTTTGACTACCTCGGTGACCTCAATCCCAGTGATGGGGGAGCCCACCTCCGAGTCCCCAGGCTCTGCTTCCTCATTGGAAGGCATGTTATTGGGATTGAGGAGGTCTTCGAAGTACTCCCCCCACCGACCCACAACGTCCCAAGTCGAGGTCAGCAGCGCACCATCCCCACCATATACAGTGTTGACACTGCACTGCTTCCCCCTCCTGAGATGCCGGATGGTAGACCAGAATCTCCTCGAAGCCGTCCAAAAGTCGTTCTCCATGGCCTCCCCAAACTCCTCCCATGCCCAAGTTTTTGCCTCAGCCACCACCGAAGCTGCATTCCGCTTGGCCTGCCGGTACCTATTAGCTGCCTCCAGAGTCCCACAGGACAAAAGGGACCGGTAGGACTCCTTCTTCAGCTTGACAGCATCCCTCACCGCCGGTGTCCACTAACGGGTTCAGGGATTGCCGCCACGACAGGCACTGACCACCTTACGGCCACAGCTCCAGTCAGCCGCCTCAACAATAGAGGCACGGAACATGGCCCATTCGGACTCAATGTCCCCCACCTCCCTCGGGACGTGGTCGAAGTTCTGCCGGAGGTGGGGGTTGAAGCTACTTCTGACAGGGGGCTCTGCCAGACGTTCCCAGCAGACCCTCACAACACGTTTGGGCCTACCAGGCCTGACCGGCATCCTCCCCCACCATCGAAGCAACTCACCACCAGGTGGTGATCAGTTGACAGCCCCTCTCTTCACCCGAGTGTCCAAGACATGTGGCCGCAAGTCCGACGACACGACCACAAAGTCGATCATCGAACTCAGGCCTAGGGTGTCCTGGTGCCAAGTGCACATATGAACACCCCTATGCTTGAACATGGTGTTCGTTATGGACAATCCGTGACGAGCACAGAAGTCCAATAACAAAATACTAGGGGTGTGCAAAAAAATCTATTCGCGAAAGAATCGCAATTTTATCTCTACCGATTCAAAATCGATTCATACAGGACACAAAATCAATTCATATTTCCCATTTTATAACGGCGCGAGTTTAACTATTTTTCCGGATAGGAGTTTGTCAATCCTATAGATGGCGCTATGACAGTTTCTGCTCAGATAGTAATCCTTGGTGTGAGTAAGAAGAAAGTGAGTGCGCGCTCGCGCAAGCATTCGATGGACGAGCCATGGAAAACGCAGTGGAAAAGAATATTCAACCTGCCCCGTCCTCATTTAAGGCAGACGTTTGGGCACATTTTGGATTCTACAACATCGATGGCAAGAAAGAGATTGATAAAACTCACGTCATATGCAAGCTTTGTAAAGCTAAAATCAAATATTTCGGAAACACTACAAACTTCAGGACTCACATGGCACGTCATCATCCAGAGGATGCGAACGAAGTTCAGCCAAAAGTAAGAAACATCCCAGGAGACCAACGCACTCTGCATCAATGTTGCAAACTTCCAACCAACTCTGAACGGGCGAAGAAAATAACTCAATCCATAGCCTGTTTTATTTCCAAAGATCTGCGTCCCTACAGCGTTGTTGAAAATGAAGGCTTTCGGTACATGCTGTAAACAGTTGAGCCTAGATACGCTATACCAAGCCGTCAGCTTTTTGCTGAAAAAGCAATACCTCTGTTATACGAAGAGACGAAGAAAAAAGTAGCAGAAGCGTTGAAGAAAGCAACAAGAGTAGCCTTAACATGCGATGCATGGACATCAAGGGCAGTCCAGTCGTATGTAACCTTTACCGCTCACTATATTACAGACAACTGGGAGGTTGAGTCGCGAGTTTTACAAACTACAGCAATAAATGAGAGCCACACAGCCGCACATATAAAGGAGAACATTCAGTCTGTCGCACAGGAATGGCAGGTCACAACCACTGACCTGGTAATTGTTACTGATAACGCTGCTAACATGCTAGCTGCTGCACAGCTGGGAAACTTTCAACACGTTAAATGTTTCGCACATACCATCAACCTCGCGGCACAGAGAGCTCTGAAGCTGTCGTCTGTTTCACGTCTGCTGGGGAAAATTCGGAGAATTACCGGATTTTTTCATCGCAGTGCCACCGCAAATCATGTCTTTAAACAGAAACAGAAACTTCTGGAGCTGGCACCGCACAAGTTGACAACGGACGTGGCTACACGATGGAATAGTGCATTCGACATGATCGATAGATTCCTGGAGCAACAACCAGCCATTTGCGCTGCGCTTCTCTCTGCTGAAGTAAGAAAATGTGGAGCCGGCATCTGCACACTAGACGAAACCGACGTCGCCAACGCAGAAGAAGTTGCTGCAGCCCTCAAGCCATTAAAAGAGGCAACAAACATAATGTCTGAAGAAGCCACGCCGACATTGTCTGTGATAGCCCCACTACATGCGCAGCTACTTCACGAAACAAAAGCAGGATTCTGTGGTGAAACAGCACTCGTCCGGGAAATCAAACAGGCAATTCACGAAGATCTGGCCAAGAGATACACGAGTGTGACAGACAAAAATATGCTCCACATATCTTCAAGCCTGGACCCCAGGTTCAAAACACTGCCCTTTCTCTCTCAGGATGAGCAAAAGGACATACACTCTAAGGTGATTGCTGAAGCGGCAACACTTGAGGTAATTTATTATATTTTTTAATAGTAAAAGTGAAAAACACTAGTTGCATGACAGTGGCATGACAATATGCTATTAGCAAAACCACATACACAGTGTGTATGGTTGTGAAATTACCATTGACATGTAGCACTTTAAATGTACCACAATAATATCTAGTTATTGCTTAGTTTGTTTTATATATATATATATATATATATATATATATATATATATGGTATATATGTATGGTATATACAATAATTAATAATAACACTGAATTTCTAATTGAAAGACAAAGGTTGGTTGATTGCGTTTTTGTTTTCTTTTATGGTGCATTAATGCAGAATGAGGAGCCAGACATCCCAAATGAAGTGCTGGATGATGAAGGGCCCCCTGTTCCCAAAAAAAGAAATACTTCCCTGCTGAATTTACTAGGCAAGACTTTCACTAATGTCAGAGATGTTCCTAAATCCGCTGGCACCAGAGCTGAGGAAGAGATGAAGAAGTATTTGGAAACTCCCTCATTGTCACTCTCAGAAGACCCCCTAACTTGGTGGAGGTCTCAGGAGACTGTCTTTCCCCTCCTTGCAAAATTGGCTAAATGCTACCTATGCATTCCTGGTACTAGTGTTGCAGCAAATAGAGGGTATTCTCAACTGCTGGGGACATAGTAACTGCACAGCGGAACATGCTCACTCCAGAACATGTAGACCAGCTTCTGTTTCTACAAAAGAACATGTACATTCCAGCAGATGGTGGACTTTAAACTCACTAATGTGCGCATACACCTGAATCTAATCTAATATATTCTGATCTGTTGTCAGTTTGACTGTAGTTGTCACAGTTCAAAAACTGTTGTCTGCTGAAATGGAAACGGTTTAGGTAAAAAGAAAATGTTCACAATTAATTAATATTTTGGATGTTACACTTGTTACAGCACTTTAGAGCCCAATGTAGCAGCATTTTTATTTATTCTGATAATGGCACTTTACAACCAACTATAGCAGCTCTTATTTGGTTTTATTTAATCTACTTTTATTTAAAGTGTCAATATAAGTTGTTTAATTTAAGTTGAAAGTTTGCAGTTTATATTTGCAACAGTTTATATTTTTGTAATGTGACTTCAACTGTTATCTCAGGGCTGTATTTTGTATCAGACTGATGGAAAATAAAAAACATAACGTTTTGAATCGAGAATCGTTTTGAATTGAGAATCGGATTTGAATCGAATCGTGAGCCCAAGAATCCAAATCGAATCGAATCGTTAGATTTTCTGAATCGTGCACCCCTACAATATACCACTCGGGTTCAGATCGGGGGGGGCCATTCCTCCCAGTCACGCCCTTCCAGGTCTCACTGTCATTGCCCACGTGAGCATTGAAGTCTCCCAGCAGTACGAGGGAGTCCCCAGAAGGTATGCCCTCTAGCACCGCCTCCAGGGACTCCAAAAAGCGTGGGTACTCCAAACTGCTGTTCGGTGCATACGCACAAACAACAGTTAGGGCCCGTGTCCCCACCCGAAGGCGGAGGGAGGCTACCCTCTCGTCTACTGGGGTAAACCCCAATGTACAGGCTCCAAGTCGGGGGGCAATAAGTATGCCCACACCTGCTCGGCGCCTCTCACCGGGGGCAACTCCAGAGTGGTAGAGAGTCCAGCCCCTCTCAAGGAGTTCCAGAGTCCAAGCTGTGCGTCGAGGTGAGCCCGACTATATCTAGCCGGAACCTCACAAGCTCAGGCTCCTTCCCCTTCAGAGAGGTGACATTCCACGTCCCAAGAGCCAGCTTCTGTAGCCGAGGATCGGACCGCCAAGGTCCCCGCCTTCGGCCACCACCCAACTCACACTGCACCCGACCTCCTTGGCCCCTCCCATAGGTGGTGAGCCCATGGGAAGGTCATCGGAACCACGTGATTGCAAATAAACTATATGATGCACCTTCTGATGTCAGACATGGAATGCCCACCATATCACGGAACGCCCTTGACAGCTAAACACACCCATGTGCTCAACACACCCATGTAATAACGCGATTATCATAACGCCCTTTCCCAGCGTCAAGCGCATCATGTCTTCTGCGAGACGGTATTGACGCGCTCATTGCAAAGTATGCTGCAGTTGTACAAATTACAGCAGTTTTCTATTTGGACAACCAGTCTCACACTTATGCTATCCAACCATTCTAAGCTCTTTAACATTTCTAAAACTTTGCCGATATAAAGTACAGGTTTTTTTTTACCATCTTTGAATGGTTGTTCATTACGTTTTCTCTTGAAATGTTACAGTATAGTAAAAGTAACAAATCTTATTACCATTCAGTGTTTCAAACAGAATGTACCTCATGAAAGTCATACCTAGAGATTTTCAATCTATAAATGTATTTCATATTCCCGCTAGCAAATTATACACATGTGAAACAATATTAAGCTTAATTAATTTTTAGAAGGTTTACAAAAACAGTGCTACATATAAAATTAACAGGGAAACATTTTAGGAAACAGTCATTTATTTATTGATTTGATCCATCAAAGTTTTCATGAAATACTGTATGTCATGTCCATATCAATTGAATGGCATGTGACAGCCAGGAAATTTATGTAATTTTACATTTTTTAATAACTTTTGAGTTTGAGACAATCGTGATTGTTCTTAAACCTTTTTCATGCAACATTTAAGTAGATCGCAAAGACCCAACTTAGATCAACATAAAAAAAACTGTCTTTGAGTCATCATCTTTTTTATTTTTGATAAATACCAAATACTATTACTATTGCTACTAATAATAATAAATAGTGGGTCAGTTGCAGTGTGCACCCAGCAGGGAATCATCCTGAGGCGATGTCATCATTAAATATAAAGTGATTATTGTCTTGTGCATACCGTAGAATTATATTGTTACTTACATGTCTATCCAGAACAGTGATAATGTAATAAAACACAAAAAATATACATTGAATACAATATACAGTATAGATATATATTCAGGTATATTTCAAATATTTATACATAGTCTTTTTCTTACAATGTTTATGATTACAATTGGCTATTCAGTAGCTCCACAACTAAAACACTTTCTCTGAAGCCATTGGTTCTTTACTATTTGCCAGAAGGGAGGAGTAAACAAAAACAGAATGGCTGAGTGTGTAATAATCTTAGCAGACTGTCTTTTACATGTCTTTTAGATATCCTGGACAGAAGGCAGCTGGGTGTCAATAATATGTTGTGGCTTTCTCCACCCTCTGCAGTGACCCAAGCATGTGTACCCTACCAGAATGTGATACAGCCAGTGAATATGGACTCCAGACAGCACCTGTGAGACATCTCAGGACAGCATTGGTAAACTTGGCAATACATAAACCGTGCTGTTCCCGCATCAGTGATTGCTACTGTACAAAACTTAAACAAGCTCACCATTTCCACAGCACCCCAAAAAATTAACCACAGCGTAATTCGTTCTCTGAAGTCTATGACCTGCTCCTTAATTAAAAGTCAGATTGTCCTGGGACTGCTGAGTCATCAGATAGACCTCTTTTCTGCAAGCCATTTCATCATTGTTGGTGATCATTCCTATGAAGGTAATGTCATTAGCATTTTTAATGATGGAGCTGGACACACAGTCACACTGGGGGATTAGCACACTACCCCATAGTGTGCCTGGGTTGAGGGTGAGCATAGTAGTCCAAACTCCAGTTCTGTTGGCACAACATTGTTGAATGCTAAGCTATTGTCTATCAACATAACTCTATAAGAGCAGTTTTTACATTATCCAGATGGGCCAAGATGATATGGAGTATCAAGGCTATGTCAAGGCTATGAGCACACACAGATCCAGGGCTCTCAGCACATATAAAGCATATAAGGACAATACATTATAGATAAAACGTTGATGACTAAGCGAAGAAGAAAGAGCAGCGCGGAGAAAAGAGACTCAAAAGCGTTGGAGAGAAAAAAATGCAAAAAAGAAAAAGAATAATCGAGGTGCAAATTCAGAAAATAAGGAAAGTAATAATCAGCGGAGAAAAGAGACTCAAAAGCGTTGGAGAGAAAAAAATGCAAAAAAGAAAAAGAATAATCAAGGTGCAAATTCAGAAAATAAGGAAAGTAATAATCAGCCAGGAACACATGCAGAGAAACGTAAAGAATATGAAAGCAGTAAAACTCGAAAGTATTGCAGCGTCCCAGGCAGGTTGAAGTCTTTTTTTTTGAGTGACTGTTAGGTTCGATTAAGGGAGGGTGGAGTACAGCACGGAAGACTGACAGCGGGGTATTGATTGATGTGGTAAATGGGGGGGGGGGGGGGGGGGCGGGACGAGAGGAGGGGTTGGAGAGGGTGCTAGAAGGTTGTGTTTGGGGTTAGTCAGAATTCTTTTTCTTGATCGTTCCAGTAAAACTTTTGTGAGACTTTACTATGTCTGTCTGTTTTTTTTTTACTTCTTCTCTTTTCGAGCCGGACGCGGAGGTCGCTACAGTATCAAAAAAAGATAGCACATTAGCACAAACAAAAGGAAATTATTACTCGAAAAAAGGGAAAATAATCATCATGGACCAGGTGTAATTGAGAAAATAGCAGGACAAAGCGAGGTCAGAAATAAAAGGCAAAGAGTATAAAACAAAGTAAAACGTCATAAAGAGGTTAAAAACCAAGGGGGCCAAACACATGCAGAGAAGGTTATAAATAATGAAAACAGTGGAATTCAAAAGACTCAAAAAAAAACATAAGCATGAAACACATCCAGAGCAAGATACACAATATGAAAGCAGAAAAAAACAAAAATGTCAAAACAAAAAAAGTAAACATCTCATTAGCGCAAACAAAGAGAAATTATTACTCGGAGAAATAACGAAAAGGCGAATGGAGATTGAATATATGGACATAGGTGATATGTCTGAAGTATGTAAATATTGTAAGGCTTTGAAGTTTAAGTCAGAGAATTTCAAAAACAGGGTTTACCTCTCATGCATTTATTGGTTACTTTGCAAAAAAAATATTAACTGCTGATGACGTAGATTGTTTTTTCTGTGCTGAAATTCCAAACTGAGAAACCTATCCTGAATTATAGTACAAAGTCAATAAACACATGTCTCACATACCTCATTTAAAAGATTCAGCATGTTGGGACTCTAAAGATTCCAAATATTGTTTTTAAAGAAGTTCTGAAATAAAAGTGAAACTAATGAAATAGCAACAATTCAAAGAAAAAAAAAATCTTAAAAGTGTGTATCTGGAAAACCAAACATAGGGGTTGGCGAGTGAAGTGAGCTAGGGGCGAGCCCCCTAGTAGTATACATATATTATAATCCTGATATGCAGTGAATTATAACATGGCATTGTTTGATACAGTGGTTCTCATATTCACTCCCAGGGGCTGCAGATTTTTGTCCGAACTAATTTTTGCTTTCAATTAGACTTTCATCTTGAAATTGCAAGCCAACAGTCTATGTCTTGTTAAAGTGATGTATCAAAACACAATGATCATTGTTATAACTACCACATAAGGGAGTGTAACCTGTGCGCAGCATTTTAGCACCCAAACCCTTCACACAACCTCACACCAGGTTAAAATATGAATACATTTTAAAGAAATAAAGCACACAATCCCAGCCAGTCCATCCCAACATTTCTTTACATGGAAATTTTGAATGAAATTTTGAAGGTTGACAAAATCAAAACAAAACATACCAACCTAATTGGTAGAACAGCAGCAACTGATGGGAACTATTTTTACCCCGTATCTCATCAAGAAATAATTGCATATCCTTCATGCAGTCAAAAGTAAATAACAAGGAGGACATGACGTCTTCATCTTCATCTCCCCTTTGGTCTAATTTTCAAATTGTGTGCATTACTTCATCCTTGCCCATATACAGTACAGAATTCTTGGTCTGAGTACTGTCCCAACAAGTCGGTCCTTGTTGGCATCCAGCCTGTCACAAGCAGTCAGGATGTTTTTGATCAGTGAAGACTTTTTTGTGAAAAAGAAAAAAATACTGAGTGTTAAGTATTTTATTAGGAAAATCAACACATTAACTCTACTTTTATCCAAAGAGCAGTCAAATTGGCTTTTGAAATAAACACTCCAATATGACCAAAGCATGTCATAGGAATGCTTAGCTCTATTGATTTCATTTGATTTTTGTCTCTACTCCCTGTATTCATGAGATAGAGTAAAAAAGAAAAACTAAACTCCAGTGTACAACCATAGCAGTTCGTCTTCAAGGGAATGTCATGTCTGGTTAGAAACCATTCAGAAAGTGCACATACAATTAAAAATGACTAAGTGCACCGAAGTGAAAAAAGCATACATTTTTATTTACTAATACTTTGCTGTAAGACCCATTTCAATTCAATCTAAGTCTACGGGAATTGTACTTAATAAGTAAGTACCTAAAAGACAAAGAGCCCAGTTACCACAATATATATATATATATAATATAGTCACTTGTGAAGGCCAAATTCATCATTTCAAATAATATGTAGTTTAAGTGTTCCCAAATTAGTAAGTATACTTTAAAAACTACTAAAACATTCACCTAAACATATTGCAATAGAAATGCTATATGTAAAAAGTTATACATAATTTAAAGTGTTTACCTGAAGCAAATCATCACTCCATTCTAGATTGATTGATAGCTGAATGATATCGAAAAGGAAAAAGAAAATCATTACCTTTAAGGCATTTCCTGTGTTTGAGCTGGTAAGAATAATTTCACTACATACAGTAGCTGATAGGGCTGTACCTTTGTGAGAACCACATTTTCCATGCTACTGGGTACTGCAATACAGATTATTAAATATTATGTATTTCTGCAAATCTATTATGTAGCATTTCAATAATTTTAATACATTACAATTTCATATCAACTACACATAACCATAAATATGCCGACCTGCAAATTCAGTTAATGTTACCTAATGCCACAGATGAAACTGATCTTTGAAGAACAAGCAAAAACAATCAAAAAGTTACGCTCCACAAAAGCACGCCTATGACTCCATTCATTGCCTAACTTTTAAGAACAGTAAACTAAATGTTATACTATTCATTGTACTGGCATAAATAATCCATTCAACATTTTCAAAAATACATGCATTTTATATAGAGGTTACTGTATTCCAGTTCAATAGTCTCATAACACATCATACTTTACAAAATATATTTTACATTATCACATATGGAGTAAGCATACACAACATCAAGCCCTTGAGACATGTGTGTGAGTGAGAAAAGGAGAGATAGGCAACATATGCTTCAGTAATGGAAAATAAGGGGCTGAGAAAGGTCCTTGCTATTCCCTATCTTGTCTGGAATTACTGGAAGCAGAAATAATTGCCATTTAATAAATCAGTTAGAGCACACAAAACCCCCATTTTTAATACCAATATTCTCTTCCCCCATAATGCCATTGACACAACACAGGGCTGAAGAAAGTCACAAGTCAGTGAAGGCCTCACTGGAGACCTGCTTTGTGACCTGTTGGTCAGAGACTTTTTGTGAAATTCTAATATATAAAATTAGGGTCAGAGAACTTTTAAACTGATAATTAGGAAGCGCTGTCTGTGGTACACAGAATGTCCTTTTTCCCATGTGTGGAAACTTAAGACGGCTGTCTTGGCTGGAAGAAAAATAAAATTCAGAAATACCGTAAGTTGACAAATTCTGATAACTGTTCTTCCCTTAAAAAAAAAAGCTTGAAAATTATGCACCTTTTAATGCTGGATTTCCGAAGTAAGAGAAGACACAGCCATCTTCTAATTTATGACATATCTTCCTAAAAAAATGTAAATCTATTCTAGAGGGCTTCACATACCACCATTAACCACCACTGTCCTTTTGTGGCCTTTTAAGTGGCTGATGATGCCTGCATAATCTGTTCTTTTATAGCAAAATAGACAAGCATACTCCTGAGCACCAAACACAAGTGTATGGTTCTCTGTGGACTTAAATATACTTATGTGTCTCTGGTGAATATAAAATAGATATAAAGTTCTTAAAACTGACAAATATGCACAAGAACAAACATTTCACTTTATTTCAATTGAAAAAAAAAAAACTTCAAAAGCAGTATTTTTGAAGAATGCAGGAGAGGTAAGCATGAAACATTGAATATTGTTTTAAGAGTTCAAACAAACTACTATCATTGAAAGAACTTAACAAAATAATAATAACAATAATAATTGGCTTTTCTTTTCCCCTATATTGTCGAGAAAAGCCAAGCAAAATGACACATTTTATTGGCTAACTAAAAAGATTACAATATGCAAGCTTTCGAGGCAACTCAGGCCATTTCTTCAGGCAAGATGTAATACAGAAACTAGAGTTCCTTGTGTTTATATAGACAATAGGACAGATACAACATTGGAAAACCTTTAAGTGAGACATCTTAAATGTAAAAAATTAATAGACCTCTTCAGGCTAAGATTCATTAAGCAAGAGAGGAGAACAATGTATATGCAAGGTCTGTGGATAAGATAACTGTCCAACAAAGTCTTTTGAAGTTTCTGATGAGTTTTTCAGTACAATGTGGGTCTGTAGACAGGTTGTCTGTGTCAGTCCAAGAGATGCAAACAATCCGCATATCTGGCCATAAAACTCTTGTCTCTATTCAAACCATGTTGTAATGTGTTAAATTTTAGCATGAGTTTAACTTCCCATTCTTTTCTCTCTTGCTGTGTTCTGAAGTCGCCCATAAGCACTGTGACTTTAAAGTAACTCTCACAGTGTCCAAGGCTGTTGAAGTGGGCTGCTACAGGAACATCTGTGTTGCCATGCTTGATGTGGAACCTGTGTAAATTCATTCTCTGGCGGAGTGTTTGTCCAGTTTCTCCTACATAGAGTACAGTGTCAGGACATTTCATACAGAAAATTAGGTACACCACATTAGATGATCTGCAGGAAAATGATCCCTTTATGCAATGTTCTAGTCGGCAGTGTGGTATAACTACATGATCTGTATTATAAATGTAAACACATGTTTTACATCTTTTCTGAAGGCAAGGAGTTGTGCCATTTTCTGTGTTTCATCTCTGTGTAGCATTGGCTGAAGTTCTTTTATAATTTTTCAATGTGCTTCAAGATGTGGATTATAGGTGACAACAAAGGGGATGTGGTTCGTATTGTCTTTGTTTTTATATTCCATGTTCTATGTTTTGGGGGTATAACCTTGTCTGATGAAATCTTGTCTAAGCTTCTGCAGTTGTTTATCCCGGTCTGTTGGGTCTGAGCAAATATGGTTGTATCGTATTGCTTGGCTGAAAATAATGGGGTGCCTTATATGCTTGGGGGGGAAGCTGTCACTTGTCAGGCTGGTCCATCTGTCTGTCGGTTTGTGAAAACAGAAGTTACAAGGGTGTTGTCATTCAATTGAACAGTGGTGTCAAAGAAGCTGACTTCTGTTTTTGAATAATTCAGCTTCAGCTTTATGTTGGGGTGGAAAGAATTATCTCTCTGTTATAAAAAAAAAAAATCTTGGGATGAGACGAGACCTTTTATCCTGCGACGAGATGTGATCTTTTGAAGAGAGACATTTTCACGTCTTGCGAGACAGTCAAGTCACGTCATACTTACAAAATTTGGAAGCAAGTCCCGCGAGACGGTGACTTTTGCAAGTAATGCCCTACTTACAACCATTTTCAAACAAGAAAAGTAGTGTTTCTTCCCAATGAAGAGGCATATCTGCGAGAATTAAAAGATTTGTTGTTTGGTGATACACTGTCACTCTTAGGTCACAGAGTTGCACAGATACACAGGAGATTTTAGAGACAGAAACGTTATTCAGACACTTCAAACAAACATAAGTCTCTTTCAGGAGTGAATTGAGCTCCGTGTGTAGTTGGAGGGGACAGTTACGTTTCTAAATGAAAAGAATAGAAAATCTTCTTCTTTATAGGGGTGTGCCTCAGGAGCGGGACCCCCAACAGAAGAGGATGCCTGGGGGAAGAAGAGAGACAAGGCAGTGAGAAAAAAGGACAGCTACAGTACAGGCTTTTAAATGTTTGAAGCGTCGGGCGAGATACAGATCACGTGGCAAGGCAACAGCAGCAATCCAGCAGCTGATTGAGCAAAGAGGAGGTAAAAAAACTATTTGTTTCCCATTGTATCACCGTTTAAGAGGGGGTTTCGGAGGAGCGACCGCATCTCCTTGGGATTCGTTCAGCCCACCTCTTCACAACATTTGCGGCAGAGATGCGATTGGCCAGCACGTAGCACAGGCAGGGGTTGACGAGTAAAGCGAGCATGGGGCAAAGCCCCCTAGTATTCATAATGAAAATGGATGAGGTCCTTCTCACTGGCAGTCCAGATTATGAAGGTGTTATCTATGTAACGGAGGTACAACATTGGTTTTAAGATGCACGCTGACATAAAATCTTCCTCCAATTTTGCCATAAATAGGTTTTATGTACTGTAAATATATATATATATATATAGTGATGAACAGCCGGGTTCCATGTCCGGCCGGGATGCCCCTGCTGTGTATGTTCCAGGGGAGCAGCCATGGACAGCTCAATACCTCCCCCGGGGCACTTGGTGGCAGCCTCCCTGGCCGACACTGATTCCCCAACCTCCCGCAGAGCTCCATGAGAGATGAAGTCCTCCACAGCTTGGTTGGGGCCCAGGGTGGCCGCTAGTGGGGGGACTGTCTCCTTCCAACAGCCCGGCTGGACGATTCTACAGCCCCACCTGGAAGGGCAATTAGGACCAGGTGGTCAAGCTCCTGGAACACTTCCGGGTGGGTTATAAAAAGGGCCAGCCACCATCACTCGAGAGCCAGAGTCGGGAGGAGGAGGACTAAGCCTGAGGAGGAGTGGTGGTGATAATAGAAGGATTGTTATGGTATTTCTGAGTGTTTTGGGACTGTGTTGGGCCTGTGGGACACGGGGACAGCGTGCCCCACGGCTGAAGAAAAATAAACGTGTGTGTTATTTAAGTACGTGCCTCTGCGTCAATCTGTGCTGGGTCGGGCGCTATATAGCGCCTTTCACTATATATATATATATATATATATATATATATATATATATATATATATATATATATATATACATGGCTATGAATAAAAGATCATCTAAAGTGACTTAAGTGTATTCACATTTTTGGCTAGTAACATTACTTTACTTGAAAAAAAATAGTATATCCACTATTAACAGTGTTTGACTTAGAAACTTATGCAAACAAGAAGCTTTCTGTGGAAAATCACTTTATATTGGCTCAATCTCTCTTCATTGTCTTTCTAAAATATATATTTGATATCTAAAATACCAGGTTACTGATAGGTTTTGCTTCTGATTAACTAGCATATACATGATATACAGGACAATTATAGGGCAGGGCAATTATAAGTACTTAATCGTGGTCACTGATATTTGAATATGATCCATTACACTTAGCTATGGTTAATTATACTCAACAATGGACAATTACATATAATAACAGTTTTTATAAAAAATAATTGACAGATGAATCTGTCGATTTACTATTTAGAATTGAGTATTCCAAACAGTCATCTAACAATATGCTACACAAGCAGACCTTCTTGTTGTTTAATACTTTCTAAGAGCACTTAGTATTGCACGGCATCTGAAAGTAGATTCAACTAAGATCTTTATTACACTCTGGAATAATTCATACGCTACCAGTAAAGTATGATGTTATCTAATATTGACAAAACTTGCAAAAAACTCACTGCCAATTTGATTTCTAACTCAAACTCTGTCTTGTTCTTCTTTCCTCAAAAAGCTTCCACAAAGATTTATTCAAAGTTCACCATTTCTTTGAGCTCCGACAAAACCAATGATGAGCATATTGAAACTGACATCAGAGGGCATTCTGTGACTGACGTTAGTACTTTTGTTGCTATTGATTAATAGTGTAACCTTCAAAAATATGTTTTACCGTTATGGAGTTGCGGCATTATGAAGCAATGTTTCAGGTTGCTTCACATATACATTTACTTTCGATTATAAATGTAAATACACGTACTATTTTATTTTAAGAACACAAGAGACAATTTTCAGTATTAGACGCACACACAATCGTAAAAGCTTATCTTGTACTTTATAATGATCCTGTAATTGTTAACTTGCGGTTTTGTATGACAATAACATACACGTGCAGAGTACTGCAGCAATCATGATCAACGACAATTTGTGTAAAATTTCTTTTTATACATTTTAATGTCAATACTTTACACAAACTCTAAATAAGACAATAAAAACTGATGCCTGGATATTTTAAGCTTTTACGAATATTCAAACACAGAATGCTACTTAAATAAAACATGCACCGCACAGGACCCTTTGAGACCTTCAAAAATAAATTAGGAAGCAAGCTGGAAACCTAGTTGGTTTGTCCAGCAGAGGCAACCTTAACGTCAGTCAGACCCCAAGGCAGCCTGTTGGCTTCAGCTGGAAAAGGCCCCAATGGGAAGCTGTAAAAACAGCTATTATAGTCCAGTTGGACAATTGGAAAGGTGACCATTTAAAGGGCAAAAAGAATATTTATGAATAAAAATATTTATTTTTCATAAATACTCTTGACAAACAAAAACTCAAAAAAAGCACCAAAGGCTCAAATGGTTTTGTCCAAAATAAGATGTCCAGCAGCAAACACTGTCCAAAAACACAATCCAAAAGAATGAACTTTCTCCTCAATAAATAAATAAAATCCAAAAAATAGCCATCCAGTGTTCAAGGTGAAGGTTAAAATGCGATAACAAACTCAGGCTTCCCATCTTACAATTTATAGACTTGAAGTCTCTGTGCTTCACCCCTTCTCTGTCACTCTGCTGCAGCAGATGGGCAGAGATTCACCAATCTGTAAAAAACTGCATTTACAAATTGTGGAACAATTCCAGAATAATGTTGCTCAATGTAAAATTGCAAAGACTTTAAATATCTCATCATCTAAAGTACATAATATCATCAAAAGATTCCAAGAATCTGGAGAAATCTCTGTGTGCAAGGCACAAGGCTGAAAATCAATATTGGATGGCATTGATCTTTGGGCCCTCAGGTGGCACTGCATTAAAAACAGGCATGACTCTATCATGGAAATCACTGCATGGACTCAGAAACACTTCCAGAAATCACTGTCTGTGAGCACAGTTCTCCATGCCATCCACAAATGCAGGTTAAAGCTCTATCATCCAAAGAAGAAGCCATATGTGAACATGATCCAGAAACACCACCATCTTCTCTGGGCCAAAGCTCATTTAAAATGAACTGAGGCAAAGTGAAAAACTGTTCTGTGATCAGATGCATCAAAAGTTGAAATTCTTTTTGGAAAACAAGTATTCTGCATTCATCAGACTAAAGAGGACAGTGACCTTCTGGCTTGTTATCAGTGCTCAGTTTAAAAGCCTGCATTTCAGATGGTATGGGGGTGCCTTCATGGCTATGGAAATGGCAGCTTGCACATCTGGAAAGTCACCATTAATGCTGAAAAGTATACAGTATACAAATTTCAGAACAACATATGCTTCCATCCAGATGACATCTTTTTCAGGGAAGTCCTTGCAGATTTCAGCAAGACAATTTTAAACTGCATACTGCATCTACTGTATTACAAGAGATTGTCTTCGGAGTAGATGAGTCCGGATGCTAAACTGGCCAGCCTACAGTGCAAACCTTTCACCAATTGAAAAAATGTGGTTCTTCATGAAACGAAAAGTACAACAAAGAAGAACAGCTAGAAATCTATATCTGACAAAAATGGGTGAATATTACTCTCTCAAAAGTCCAACAAGTAGTCTCCTCAGTTCCCAGGCATTTACGGACTGTTGTTAAAAGAAGAGGGGATGCTACACAGTGGTAAACATGGCCCTGTTCCAACTTTATTAAGACGTGTTGCTGCCATCAAATTCAAAATGACCTTATTCTTTTCTTACAATAGTACATTTTCTCAGTTTAAATATTTGATATGTTTTTGGTCTATTGTGAATAAAATATGGGATTTATGAGATTTGCAGATAATTGCATTTTATTTACATTTTATGCAGTATCCCAGTTTTGTGGAATTGGGGTTGTATATATCAGTGTACAGTACATGTTTAAAATTTTAAACATTAAAATTACAAATCACAAAATTTAGACATGTTTAAACTGCATATTACAGACTTTAATTTAAGGGTATTTGCAAACATTTTGGTCACACCATGTAGAAATTACAGCATTTTCTCAACATGGTCTCCCCATTTCAGGGTATCATAATGTTTTGGACAATTGGCATCACAGGTGTTTTACTCAGGTGTGTTCATTGCTTCATTAGTGCAGCGATAAGAGACCTAGGTTTGCTTCTAAAAACTACGCTTGGAGTCTGTAGTTTCCATTGTTCAACATGAGGACAAAGTGCTAATTAAAGTCAAAGACACCATTATAAAGCTGAAAAGCAAGAATAAAATGAATAGAGACGTCACTACAACCTTTGGAATATCATTAAGAAGGAAGAACACATTGGTAAGCTCAGTAATTGCAAAGAGACTTATAGCCCAAGGAAGACCTTCACTGCTGATGAGAGAAGAATCCTCACTATGGTAAAGGAAAATTTCCAAATGTATGACAGATCAGAAACAGTCTTCTTGAGGCAAATATGTATATGCGAGAGACTGCTATCCACAGAAGACTTCATGAACAGAAATACAGAGACCACACTGCAAGATGCAAACCACTAGTTAGCCACAAAAACAGATTGTCCAAATTACAGCTTATTAAAAAGTACTGAAAACACCTTGCAGAATTTTGGAAAAATGACTTATGGGCAGATGAGACAAAGATGAACCTATATCAGGAATGATGGAAAGAGCAAAGTGTGGAGAGTAAATGGAACTATGCAAGATCCAAAGCATACCACCTCATCTGTTAAACATGGTACTGAGGGTATTATAGCTTGGATATGTATGAGTCCACAGGTATTGGCACACTTATCTTCATTGATGATGTAACTGCTGACATCAGCTGCACAGTGAATTTTGAGATGTATAGATACACCTTATCTACTCAAGTTCCATTAAATGCCTTCAAACCCATTGGACTGCACCTACAACATGATAATGATCCCAAACATATTGCTAAGGCATTACAGGAGTTTTTCAAAGCTAAAAAATTGAAAATTCTTGAATAACAAGCCAATCACCCGATTTAAATCCAATTGAGCAAGCTTTCCATATGCTTCAGAGAAACCTTAAGAAGAGAAGCCCCCAAAACAAGCAGGAGCTGGAGATGGCTGCTTTAGAGGCATGGCAGAGCATCACTAGAGAAGTTAATCAGGACCTGGGGCCTCATGCATAACGCCGTGCATAGAATTCACACTAAAACATTGCGTACAGACAAAAGCGGAAATGTGCGTACGCACAAAAAAATACAGTTGCATAAATCTGAGCGAACGGCAACTTCCACATTCTTCAACTACATAAATCCCGGTCAGCGTGAAAAGTAACGCATGTGCTTGCACCTGCTGCCACTCCCCAACTCCTCCCAGAATTACGCCACTTTGAATATGCAAATCAATATAAATAGCCCTTAAGCTCAGCGTTCTGTGAAAAGTCAATGGCAAAAGCACAGGGGAAAAAGAAGAATTTCAGCGAATACCAGGTAGAGGCAAGGGAAAAAGTACTGTTTGTTGGTTTAAGCAGTGACATAATCAACAAAAGGAAGTTGATCGAGTGACAGTGTTGGAGAAACTCAAAAGTTCATTTTTTAGAAAGTCACAAAGTGTCCAAAATAAATAAGAAGTGGTCAGATATCAAAGTCATTGTGAAAAGGCGAGTCGTAGCCCACCGTCTGAGTGTTATATGGAAGCGTATTAGGGTACAGAGAAAAGAAAAACAAAATAGGGACACAGTTGAAAAAAATTTCCAAATTTCAACTTTAATCTTGAAATTTCCACTTTAATCATGTACTTTATTTTGTCATCAAAGTAGAACGTCATAAACTTTATCTTAAAATCGCATAATTTACTAGTTTCTCAGATCCCATTGTAACTAAAGTAGCACGTTAAATGCTTCTTTCTATGTGTTCTTTTATGTGCTCTATGTGTGTGAATTATTACGTGCTTCTTAAAAGGGCTTTCTCTTCCGCTGACGTGACACAGAATACATTACATTCATGATATTACAGCTCTCTGAACAATTTAAATATTAAGATGTATACTTGATATCATTTTCATGATGATAGGAATTAAAGCATGTATTAAACATGGGAACACAGTGGCACAGTATTAGCGATGAGCTGGTGCCCTGTCTAGAGATTGTTCCTGCCTCCTGTAAGATGCTTGCTGAGCTGTGCGCGAGCATCGATGAAACAATTTACTGCAGCAGTACTGTCTCTCTCAAACGTACTAACCTCCTATTCCTGTCCTTCCTTTTCTTTCTCCAAGTAACCAATCGCCACACGATCGGCTCTGTAATAGATGCCAAGCCATTTGTAAGTTTAGAATGCTGATTCTTCAAAACTTTAATGAAACATTGAAATATCTTCGTAGTACATGTTTAATTATTCCATCCATCTATCCATCCAGGTCACGCCAGTCCCAGCCAGCATACAGCTAGACGCTGGAACAATCCATGAATGGGGCACCAGCTCGTCGCTAGCGCTGCGCCACCGTGTCCTCACATGTTTAATTATTAACAATATACATTATTTTAATGAAGTTTAAAGCTTATCTGTATAATGTAATAAACATGCATTTTATCTTAAAAATAATATCAAAATCTCCAAGAAGATAGTGCTTGGAAATCTAAATCAACATAGAAGCCAGTCGTCATCATATGTAAATACACGCTTTATAAAGTGACTCAGGTTGAATATTATAACTGTAGTGCAAGTTTACAGTGAGGTGATTGTACTTATAAGTACAAACAGTTCTACCAGGAGCAATTGATGGACTGATTGAGTGTGTTTAGAGCACTTGGGATAAAACTGTTTCTGAATTGTGAGGTCCCTACAGGAAAGGCTTTGAAGTGTTTGCCTATGGGAACAGTTCAAATAGATTGCGCGCATGGCTGAGACAGTATGTGCAAAATGCTGTATACTGATAATCTGATCAGCTGCTGTACAGCTGTGATTCCACACAGCTGTGTGCTGTGTACAGTGGGTTAAATACTCAGCGGTGCACTGGGAGTATCAACGCTAAAGCAGCTATGTTATTTCGAATAGTTTGGCCATTCTGTGCACCATTACATGGTTACAGGTTAATTACAATCAGATGCCTTAAACTAATAAACAATATGTGGTTAATTTCAGTGTATTTGATAACGCCACGTCAGGGATGTGCATCTAAAAAAGAAAGAGAAACCACACTGGAACAAAAGCACTGATTTAATGCTGGGTACCGCCAGTTTGCAAAACAGAGCGGAGAACTTGTGTACGCCAGGGATTGAGTTGCCATGAAAATGTGTGTGACTTTATGCCAAGTTTAGTTTTTATACATCGTGATGTGAGCGTGGAAACGAGTGTACGCAACATTTTTGTGCGTATGCACCGTTTATACATGAGGCCCCTGGTGAGTCCTCAGCTAGGGGAACAGTGTTAGATTTACTATGCCGTGTTTCATTGAGAAGACACAGCTCACATTTTGTATTTAATGTAATATCATTTACCAAAACAGCTTCACTTCCAAGAGAGAGAATGTTCAATAACCGCATTTACAACTGCATTTGTCTTTCCAAACTGGTGATATATTTTTTGTTGCAATTTAAACTACAGTATGTTTCATTTACAAGTGCCCCTGGTCGAGGTTCTAGTTTTATCTCTTGATCTAATTGTACACCTTATTTTTTGGTTATCACGTTATTTAAGGTCTGCATCATGACTAAATTTACTGGATGCCCCACAACAGGGATTATGGATAACAGCTTCAGGAAAATCACAACAGCCTGTGATTTAAGATCACACAACTGCGGCCTGGATGGTGCTCTAATCAGTCCATCAGGCAGTTTTGCCGCCATATTTTTTGATAATACAAAAGATCCCCTCTTTTGAAAAACCCAGGCCTTCCCCAAAAATCATCCCAATTGTTCACAAAGGCTATGCTTTTATTTGTACACCAGGTTTCTAGCCAGCAGTGAAGGGAACACAATCTGCTTTAAATCATGTCCCCTGTTTATAATCTTGGTAAGGGGCCGGATATAATTAAATTCTGACATTTTCTTTTAGCTTTAGTGTATAGAGAGATGAAGTTCCCCTTTAATACCTCAGATTTCTATAAATAAATATCATTTCTGCCGACATGCAGCAATAAGGTAGAAACTTCATCGTCGGCGATACAAACCAATTGGGCCTCTATGTCAGAAATAACATTAACTGCTGGATTAACATAGTTTGAAATTGTAACACTCCGCACTATGGAATCACCAATTATGAGCACTTTGTTGTTCTCTGAATCCGCAGGTGCGCTGCAGAGTGCTGAGAATCTGTTCTGTGTCCAAATTGGTGACCTGGGTGCTGAAGGACTAAATTTGGCCTCTATGGCTGAATTGGTGCTGCTGATTTCGGCCGTGCCCTGCCTACAGTGGGACCTGGAGAGACTGGAGCCGAATCAAAAGTAGTCGAATTGTCTAAACAAACCGAGTCAATCCAATTTTCGGTTTACCTAATTGCCATCAGGTTCCTAAAACAGTCGCGTATTTTCCCAACTGTAAATTAACTAAACACTTTTGGCAAGTGAAGCTGTCTACATTGTCGGTCAGAAAACCTGAACTGTACATGCTGCAGGACACACAACATATAAACGTGCCCTTGATGGGCAGAGAACAGATAGAACTTACATTTAGCGCTGAGTTCATCTTCTGTGTTTCTTCAGTAACTACTGTGCTTTCGGCGATTTCCGCATTCAGATGAATCACTAAGAGACCATCGATTAAGTTTCCACCACCCGCTGAGCGATTGACTTCGATTTCTCACTGCCGGTTACTTCTCCTCATCAGATGTTAGCTTTACTCCAGTTGAACTTACTCGGGTGTGAAGAGCTATTTGGTTGTGGGAGACATTGCTGTTCTGTGCTTCTGCTAGGTGCTGCTCTGTGCTTCCACTTTCTTCTGCTCAGAAGAGGTGGGGCCCAAAGCAGAGAGAGAGAGAGAGATCAGTCAACCTCATACATTAAAGTCATAAATCAAGAAGATTTATGTTTTCAGGAAACAATTAGCAAAGCTAATTTAAAGTCTGTTTTTATCAAAAAAGATATTTAGATCCCTAGACAATACTATACATCTCTTTAATTTCTCTGCTTATCCTCTTAGTGCTCTATTGGGGTTGGTTTAAATATTTGCGATAGATCTGTTTCAGTCTCATGCAGTGTAGGAAGTATCCATGATCAATTTCTTGTTCATTTCAAGCAATGCAATTCTACTTTAGATCATCATGAATTAATCAATTATTTCAAAGTAACTAACACAAATTAATGCTACTGTATAATGAAATCAAACAATTATAAGAAGAAGCATTATGAATTCTGTTCAAACTGAAAAACACATTTTTAATGGAAATCTACATATATGACATCTGCATGAAATGATAACTAGCACACTCTGGAATTTGCTCTAGGCAAATAGTCCATTATGGCAACCTCTTTAGTGGAGTCCCAGCCGCCTCTTAGCATCCTCAGTATCAGCAGCAGGTTAAAGTCAGTATAGGATACAAAAGTACAACAGGAAAAATAAAATATATAAGATTAATAACTGTTAGGTTTAAGCCAGGGTTCCTCCCAAGGCTTATAATTAAATTCTTTTTTGTTCATGTTTTAGCCTCTAAATATTATCTTTTAGGTTATTTATGTTTCTTATTTATATAATTGTATAGTTTGTTTCTACGTATGAGAGGATGATTTGTCTTGTTCCATGTATTTTTTGGGTGGTTCCCCAAGAGGCGGTTCTTTTTTGAGGGACTGTTCCCAGCTCCATAAAGACTCAATGGAATTGCAGTCCCTCTATAGGACAATTTTTTTTTTTTTTGCTATTGACATATTTTTGCATTTACTTACTTTTTGACTCTTTTACTTCTGTTTCTGGGAATCTGATATCTGGATGATTTTTTACCTTGGTTGTTTAGGATTGCCTTGTTGGCAACTCTTTCTGTTCCTTTTTTGTGTTGTTTAAGAATGTTGCAATATTGCTGATATTTTGTAAAATAAATTTCGTTTCACAGGTCAAATCCTGTTATGGTGAATATCGAAGTAACAAGATTTTCAGAATAACGAATACTTTTTGTTTGGCCCGAACGAATGTTCATACAACCTCATTTTAAACGAATTTTGTTTTAACAACATGCAAATTTCAGCATAACAAACATTTTTTTGACCAAAGATGGGGGAAGATAATAATGCAATGCAAAAAATATGTAATACTGCACCTACACTTTCCGCATCAAGTCTTGGGAACCCTGCAGCAGGTTGTCTGAAAGAAAGAGACAGTCTCTTGTGAAATTTCCAGTCTCGGGCAGTCTCAGCAAGGCTTGCGAGAGTGTAGATGTGACATCATGCACAGTAGTTGTGTCGTGTGTGAATACTGTACTGTTCAAGTTTCATAACACTTTTCTAAGTTTTTTATTGAGATGATTAAAAAAAGTGAGAGGCGGCATAAGTTTATGTTGAAAGAAAAATTAACAATCCTGAAAAAAGTTGATTCTGGAATGAAGAAAAATGACAAGGCGAAAACATTCAGAACTGTGCCTTCATCTTTATTTTACATCTCCTTTTCATTCTGTATTTTCATACCTGTATTTCTATTAAAAGAAGGTATATCTTATGTCTCATTTTCATTTTGTATTCATACTTGTATTTCTATTAAAAAAGTTGCATCTAACATCTTGTTTTCATTCTGTACTTTCATATCTGTATTTCTATTAAAATAAAATAATAAAGATTAAGTGCCTGTAAGTTCATACAACATCTTGAGAAGGTAACATGTGGCACAGTGAAAGCACCTCAGCTAACTACTGCATTTTTACTTGTCATCTTTTATTGTGAGTCTTCTTTTAGAACCTGATTGTGGATGGTGCTGAAAGTTTTTTTTAATACAGACTAAGGATAAAATTATTTTTGTGTCATGGTTGGTTCTTATTGTTATTGTAATTGTTTTGTTGCAATTGTGCCTTTGAAGTGGCGCTGTGAAAATAACAACCTTTTCACAGTGCATTTCCCAATGTTTAACCTCATCAATCCATGGAGCTAATGCTCCTTGAAGAACGCTACTGTATGGAATATCGTATGGCAAGTGTTCCAAACAAGAAGAAGAATATAAACTCCAGTACATAGTAATAAACTACAAGAATGAGAATTTGTCTGATGTTGTCATGTTGTTTTTAAAAAACACATCTGATGATAGTAATTTATCATCCTGTGACATAAATGTTGCAGTATAAAACACCCCTGCCTCTGCACCCTGCATTGCAGAATTCACAGTTAATGCAGTTTCCACTAAACGCCTTCAAAGCTAAAATATTGTCACACTGATTGTCCCAAAGTCCACCCAAATGGCAAGGAAAGCTAGAATTAAAGTTGTCAATTGTAAATATGTGTTGTAGACATCTCTGAACTTACTTGCTCAATGTATTACAATTTTTATACATTTGTTTCTGAATATTCAAATATTACATCTTTATTCTTGCCACCATTTTGTATCAATATTAACATGGCTGTGGCACTGAGATCGAATAATGCACTTTTATTGCATTTTGCCTGTATAGGATGGCAATACCCTAAAACAGGGCCCACTACCTGTCCGCAGCCGTCTGACAGCCAGGCCGCGAGAGAACTGCCGGCAACGGCGACTCACTCAGACTTTTCAGAACGCTTGGCGGGCGGGGCTTTGCAGCGGTGCAGAGAGAGGAGAGAGACCGAGGTGAGAGACTATTACAACAAAGTATTTTTATGGTCCCGACAGTTTCCCCATATGACATGAGTCTGTAGAAATCACGTTACTACGAAGTACATTCAACAGATGCTTTCATTACAATGAAGTGACCTTGAAATGCTTGAATGAATCATCCACAGAGCAGTTAGATCTGTGGTCGCAGCTCAGTTGTGCACGTTTGCACAACGATCCCCAAACAGAAACATTGTAAAAAAATCTCTTCCTTCGAACTTTCCTTGTACTGTTTTTTTTTTTTTTTTTTGCTGTTTTTGTTGTCTGTGGTTTTCATTGATTCCTTTTGCTTATTGCTTGTCAACATTTGAAAAACATCCATTGGAATTTAACTCATTGTCACCCTCCTATAGAAACGGCAGACACGAAAAAAAGATTGCAGTGTTAATGTTTGTGATGTGCAATCTGTTGGATTGGCAAATGTAAAGCATATGTCTTTGTTATATGCAAAAAAACAAGAAAAATCTCAGATTGCAAACGTATGCGAACTGCTTAATAACTTTAATAATAATAGAAATGTTATGTAAATTGTGTATAAAACTGTAAGTAAAGGTATGAAATTGTTCTTTTATAGCAGTATGAAAAAGAATGTTGCAGCCAAGCTCTATTCAAGTCCACCATACTGTATTTATGTACCATGTTCTTTTTTACATTACTATTGTAACATAAAAAAATATTAGTAACAGACACAGTGTAGAGTGTCCAGTGCCATAGTGAAGTATTGTTAGGATCACAGCAGTGCCTTGCATCATTTACAATTTGATTTATATTATTCATTCTTTCCTATCACTTATCTTTGTGTTGTGTTTATTTACATTGAGTGGAAACTTCATGCTACTTTTCAGGATCAAGAGTTTTCCACAAACCCAACTGGTGAGGGTAGGTGAAATTCTTCTGGCTATAGTTCATGTTGGAACAAATGACATTGGAAAGACAAGTGCATATTCCTTGCGGAACAGAGAAGCAAACTAAAGGGCAAAACCATTTCAGATCCTTCTAGCACCAGAGAAAAATGCACAGACAGAACTGAATATTTATCCTCACAGGTGGCGCAGTGGTAGTGCTGCTGCTTTGCAGTAAGAAGATTGTGGGTTTGCTTCCCGGGTCCTCCCTGTGTGCAGAGCGCTTTGAGTAGTGAGAACAGGACTATATAAATGTAAAGAATTATTATTAATTATTCAGTCATAATGGATTGATGAAGGCATCTTGCGAACAAGGAGGCTTTATTTTTCTAAGCCACTGGAATACCTTTCACCATAAACATTTCTTTTACATCTACAAGAGAAAGGCAAATATTCTAGAAGTTAGAATCTTCTGTGTAGTGTACAGACATTTAAATTACATTTTGAGGGATGGACTGAGGAAGACACAAAAAAATAACCAACCATACCAAACAAAGAACTAAAAAACTTGACCAAAAATTCAATAAGTAGTTTACTTTGTTTAAAATGTTTGCTCCTTAATTTAAGGACCATTAGGAAAAACATGCACCAACTAGAGGTAACAGTATGGAGAATATTTTACGAAATACAGAGTTACAGTTAAATGAGAAAGATGGAGAAGAACATATTAGTTACTATGTATGCTTCAGGAAAAAGAGACAAGGAAAGAAAGAAGGAGTTGTGGTACTACATATGAAAAATACAATTTAGGCTAATAAATTTAAAGTGAAAGAAGGGAACATGTCACAATCACTATAGGTTATGTTAGAAAAAGCCAGAGAATATGTTATTGATGTTTGCTACTGGCTGCCAAATTCTGATATTTCAGGTAATAGAATATTATTTAAACAAATAAAATGTGTGCAATAAAGAGGAAGTAGTAATCGTGACTGATTTGAACTTTCCAAACATCGAATGAGAAGTTGTTATCTAAAATACAAAAGAGAACAATGAAATGGTGGTAAATGGCTAATAATACATGGTAATGCCTGTCAGGATTTTATCTTTTTTTAACAATAAAGACAGAGTAATAAAAAAAACAAGATATTGAAATTTTAAACCATAGTGCTGTTACAACATGGTCAAATTTGGGATTGTCATTGAAAACACCAATGTATACAAAAACAAAGACATAATTTGATGAAAGCAGACTATAAGGATGAATGCACAGAATCAGCAATAACTCTGCAATTATAAATGATAGTACGACTTCAGAGACTTTCAAATCCAGAGTCAAAATAAAACCAATACAACAAGAATAAAAAATAGATCAAAATGGATAAATAAGGTCATTGTTAAAAAAAGTAAAAATGTAAGGTTAAGTCCACAAGAAAATTACAAAACTGCCGAATAATTCTGACTTGGAGGTATAAAAGATACAACAGCAAGAGATATAAAAAAAGATTTGAAAGGTCAAAAGGGAAACTGAATAAAGTTGTTAGTGAAGCCAAAACAATCAGTAAGAAATCTTCTGAGTACTGCTCTAGGAGAAAGATGATAAAAGAGAGTTTAAAAAAACTTAAGGACACGAAAGGAGAAATCAATGAAAATGAGAAAGACATAGCATATAAACTGAACAAGTATTTCACTCAAGTATTTATAAAGGAAGCAACAAATGGAATGCCCCACACAGAGGTAAAAACAAGGTCTGAGTTAATAGATTTTATCAAAGACAAGTAGTTATCATTGATCAACTTTTTAAATTCAGTGATACAATAAATTAAGTACACTATACAGAAAAATGTTTGATCTGAAAGCAAGGAATATCTGAGTAAATATCTACATATGATTTTACCAGTTGTGCTGAAAGAAATGAAAGACAGTATCTGTAAATCCTTATTAAACATATTTGAGCAGTCACTCACTTGAGAAATGAATATCTGAGAAATGGAAAGTTGCAAATGTGATTCCAATCTTCAAGACGGGAGACAAAATGGATCCTGGTAATTATAGACAAGTAAGTCTTACTTCTGTACCCTGCAAATTTCTGGAAAGTAAAATAAGAAATAAATTAGAAAAGTATCTATATAAAAATAACATACCAAATAAGGACCAGCATGGTTTTATGAGAGGAATATCTTTCCAAACTAATCTTTTTACATTTTTATTAGGCAACAGCAGCAGTTGACAAAAGGAAAGCATGTGATAATTTACTTGCATTTTTAAAAAGCATTTGATACAGTCCCACAACCGAAGATTAGTTCTGAAACTAGAAGCTGTTGGCATCAGTGGTAATTAGCAAAGCTAGATCTAAAGTTGGCTAACCTGGCAGGAGACAAAGAGTACAGAAAAGAGGAGAATGCTCCATCTGGAATGTAGTCATCAATTGTACAATTATATCAATTCAAGAGACTGTCCTCGGACTATTCCTTTCTCTGATTTGTATTAATAACATAGATATTAGCATAGTTAGTAAACATTTGAAATTCACAGATGATAGTAAAATTGGAGGAATGGCAGATATGAGGAGGCCGCAAAAACATTACAAAAAGACTTAGACAAGCTTTACAAATGGATGAACACTTGGAAAATGCAGTTTAATGTAGAAAAGTGCAAAAGGCTACACATGGGCAAAAGGAACATCAATTTTAATTATAAGATGGATGGCACTGAAAAGGAATTATTGGGTTTATGTTGACACAGCAATGTGCAGAAGCCATTTAGAAGGCAAATAAAAGGTTAGGTTTTATCATAACAACTTGAACATAAGTCAAGGGATGATATACTCAGGCTACAGTATATAATGCACTGAAGAGACCTTATATGCAGTACTGTGTGCAGTGCTGGTCATCACACTTCACGAAAGACAGAGCAGCACTTGATGCTGTGCTGATGAGAGCAACCAAGTACATCCCAGAACTTAAGGACACGTACTCTCACAAACTCAGAGAATTAAATCTGTTTAATATTGAGCACAATGTCCATTACTATTATTTAAACAGAGGAGAAAAAATAAACTTCAGTCAGTAGCTTCCCTGGAGAAAATAAATTTCAAGAGTGTTGGTTGATTATAGTCATAAACAAAGTCAAACACACCAACAATTCTGAAGAACTTGGCTTTTCACCTCCTCCTCGTCATTCTAAAGCATTTCCTTTATGATCTAATAAGAAGACAATAACCATTCATCCGTGAATTCCAAAGCTTCTAATATGTTTCACATTACAGGAAAACAGCTTGGGAGTAGAGCTATGTGCCACAACAGGATATGGACAGCAAAAACAAAATAGAGGATGATTAGCAGCAGTTCATAGTTATTGTAATACTTCTAGTTTTCTACAAATGAATAAAAAACAGTGATACAATAAGAACAACTAATCAACAGCTCTAATTAGGTTATTCTGTACTAAATTAGTGAGTCTTCAGCCTGGATTTAAAAACTGAGACCAAAGGGGAATCTCTTATATAAGCAAGCAGATCATTTCGCAGCTTTGGGGCCCGCTAGCTAGAAGCATGACTTCCCACTGTTATTTTGTTGATCCTTGCACTATTTACTAGACTGTAAATTTAAGATCTTAATGCATGCACTGATTTGTAGATAATGATCAGTTCAGATAGGTAAAAATAGTATAAGCAATTTGAAGCTTTATTTATAAAAAAAGAGGATTTTGAAATCAGCTTTAAATTTAAGTGGAAACCAGTGTAACAACTTAAGGACAGAAGTTCCTTTCCTTTCCTATTATAGTGCTATTATGAATCATAAATCTCCATGACAGCAACAGATAATCCATAGTTTAGGAACTTATGCTTTAAAGTAACGATAACACCTAAGTTGAGAGGAAATTCTGTAAAACTAATGTTTAGACATACTGAGTTAAAAAGTGACAGAATATTGCTACAGTCTGTGTTAGTTCTTGAAATACATAACATTTATGTATTCAAGAACAATTAGCTAGCATCCATTGATCATCACTTTTAATTCACTGATACAACTAATTAAAACACTTAAAACACACAAAGCTTTGTTTAGCCTGAAAGAAAGGTATAGCTGAGTATCATCTGCCATGAGTTAAAATGAATGTTATCTTTTCTAATGATAGTTACTGGTACACGCATGCAAGTTGAAAACAGTAAAGGTCCAAGTACTGAACCCTGTGTGGCGCCTTGCTTAACTTCTGAATATAATGACAAAGTTCTCTCAACACATTTTTTTATATGATGAAGTATTTTGATAAATACTAACTAAACCTCATAAGACAGCCTAAGTACATTTTCTAGCCTATGTTATAAAATATGGTAGTAGTAGTATCGAAGGTTGTAATTAAACATAACAGCATAATTACTGTTGACTTTTCCTCATCAGAAGATATTGAAATTTCTTGAAAGCTGTTTTTCATTTTGTTATTTTTCATTTTTTAAATTAATCTAGCACTCTAAACTGATATATGTTAACTGCCTATAGACAACTGAATTTAATTGAAGTGGGTAAAAACTGAAATGTGTTTCGTTCATATGAATACTAATTTTTTAAAAGTTTTTTTCATACTTTCTATTTTACTGAATATAAAGTAGATAGCAAAAGTGTCATTTCCAAAAATAATGAAGTTATATTTATTCCCTAACAAAGTACAGATTATATTTATATATTCAACTTACCAATGTTATACTGTCATAGCAACTCTTGCAGATAAGGTATGGTAAGTAAACTGATTACAAGGTAGGTAATTTTTGGTCATTCTAAGTTTAAACACTCATACAAAAATATGGAGAATGTACAAATTCACCACAATCTCAGACTGCACAAGAATTTAAACTCTTGTCAATTAAACTGCGATGCAGCGGGGTAACAACCACAACATTGCATTGTTACATCTACTGCATATATACACAACAGACATACTAGTATGTACATATATTTTACATATATAATAAGTTGTAATTTAAATTCATCTCCGCACACCTCGTGCAACTTACAATATGTGGCAGAGCTGTTATCTACTGCTGCATACCTGGTTATGAAATATACATCTCTGCTTTCACACTTGGGATTTTATTCTATGGTCCTGTACATCTGGAAAGCATTTGTATTTAAGTATGGATTTGGTTCTCTATTTCACAGTGCTACTACTTATAACTCTTCCCTACAGATGTACCTTCCTAAATCCTACAGATGTACCTTCCTAAATTGAAAGAAGCATTAACCTGCCTTCACCTCATTAGGACCAGTAGTGAAACTCAAAACTCAATTTGTTTCACTAGGTGAAGAAAACTGCTAAATACCCATCCATTCATTGTTATCTGTGCACTTCATTGAACAGTGCTCACTACTGCTTGCATACCACGTACAAGAATATGAATTTCTATTACAAATCATTATTGTTGTTTTTCAGTTTATGTTTTATATTCAAAGGTTAATCTTTTTCATTTAATGACTATGACAGTATGTATGACTACATATGCCTGTATGAAGTCTATTAAAGTTTTGGGGAGGTGGGGTGGGTGTGTGGAATCAAGTTTTCATGTTAAATCTGGCAATACAGTTTGTCTCCATGTCTAGAAATGAAATACTGAAAATATCCATCTTACATTTTTGCCTTTAAATGTACTGGACCATCATTTTCTCCTGTGCTGTAATCTACTATATGCTATGCTACTGGAAAAATATCTAATACACAGTAGTATCTGATTTCTTTGAATTTATTTTTACATGCAATATTCATAAGACAGTCACCTGCTGTGAATATATTTGAAGTATGTATTAATATTTTAAAGAGACAATGCTAGATTCTGACATTGTGCCTGCAGCACCATTGTACCAATGTCTGAGATCACTTCATTAATGCTTGTTGTCACTGTAAGTGCAACATTTTATATCAAATTTCAATGTCAAATTAATTACAGAGGGTGGCACGGTGGCACAGTGGTAGCGCTGCTGCCTTGCAGTAAGTAGACCTGGGTTTGCTTCCCGAGTCCTCCCTGCATGAGTTTGCATGTTCTCCCCGTGTCTGCATGGGTTTCCTCCAGGTGCTCCAGTTTCCTCCCACAGTCCAAAGACATGCAGGTTAGGTGCATTGGCGATCCTAAATTGTCCGTAGTGTGTGCTTGGTGTGTGGATGTGTGTGTGTCCTGCGGTGGGTTGGCGCCTGCCCAGGATTGGTTCCTGCCTTGCGCTCTGTGTTGGCTAGGATTGGCTCCAGCAAACCCCCGTGACCCTGTGTTTGGATTCAGCAGGTTGGAAAATCGATGGATGGATGGATTAATTTACAGTCAAAATGCATATGCTATGGTAAAGCTAGAGTTGTTACCCAGGCTCCAGTTTATCTGTTGTTTGTTTAATCTTTTTCTTATTATATAAATATTTTTCATACTATGTTATTAATTCTGTTTTGTCTTTTTATTTATGTTATATTATGATTTTATATATATGGTTTTTATTATTTTTTGAGTATTTAAGCAGAATTTGAAGAAGCTTCAACAGTTTTGGCATTGTGATTGTGATATCTTGATTCCTGGCTTTATTTTTTGTGCTTGTGTTTTTCAGTTATCTGGCTTTTGACTGCTGCTTTCTCTTTAAGATTCTGTTTCTAGCTAGAAGGATGGAGAAAGTGCTGTCTTCGGTAATATCACAAGATCAAACTGGATTTATTAAAGGCCAACACCTAGCTTCCAATCTTCAACACCTGTTTAATATAATATATTCACCTGCAAAGTCAAACACCCCAGAGATATTATTATTGTTGGATGCAGAAAAAGCATTTGATATGATTGAATGGAACTACCTTTTCACTACATTAGAGAAATTTGGGTTTGGCCCGAACATTTGTGCATGGATCAAACTACTGTATACGAACCCAGAAGCTTCAGTTTGTATTAACAACATTTGTTCAGACTACTTTAAACTAGAACGTGGTACCAGACAAGGATGACCCTTGACACTACTGCTATTTGCAATCGCCATTGAACCACTGGTAGTTCACTGTCGAAAAGCTTGTCAGATAAAGGGGATTATCAGAGAAGGACTTAAACAGAAAATTTCTCTATATGCAGATGATATGGTACTGTATATATCAGACCCACAAAATACTGTGCCTGCAGTCTTAACAGCACTTACAGAATTTCAAAAGATCTCTGGTCTCAGAATTAATTTGAATAAAAATGTGCTCTTTCCAGTGAATTCTCAAGCATACAATATTAGACTGGACACCTCCCCTTTTATTATTGTAGATCAGTTTAAATACTAGCGGTAAATATCACAAGTAAACATAAAGTTCTTTATCAACAAAATTTCGCCGTCTGTATGGAAAAAATTAAGCAAGACTTGCATAGATGGTCAACCCTTCATCTCACTCTAGCTGGAAGAATTAACGTTGTTAAGATGAATATCCTTCCTAAGCTTCTCTTTTTATTTCAAAACATTCCAATATACATTGATAAATCATTTTTTAAGCAATTAGATTCAATCATAACCTCATTTATTTAGAACTTAAAACATCCACATATTCAAAGAGCGACTCTACAAAGACCTAAGGCAGAAGGTGACATGGCTCTTTCAGTTTTATTACTGGGCAGCAAACATACAAGCTATAAAAACCTGTACACAAATAGATGAACATACACAGGCTTGGTCCGCAATAGAAATAAAGTCCTGCAGTACTTCTTTATATTTCCTGCATTGTGCCCCTATAAATGCAAGTTATCGCCAATATACTAATAACCCAATTGTGCTTAACTCACTCAGAATATGGAATCAATGTAGAAAGCATTTTAAGTTGGAGAATCTTTTATCTGTGGCACCTCTGAATGAGAAGCACCTTTTTCAACCCTGGCAAACATATGCAGTCTTTAATATCTGGAAAACATTTGGGATTAAATTGCTTAGAGATCTTTATATACCTTTGTGTCACAATCCCTCCTAACCCATTAACAGGTGTGTTTGGTGTTCTTCCAGATGAGCTTAAAGTTGAGAAGGACAAACAAACTGTGATTGCCTTCACTACACTATTGGCACACAGACTTGTTTTGCTAAACTGGAAGAATCCTAACTCTTCTCTTTTAAGTCAGTGGGTAACTGATGTTGTATATTATTTGAAATTGGAAAAAATCAAATTCTCAGTTAGAGGATCTGTGCAGAACGTTTTCAAAACCTGTCAGGATCTAATCAATAATATTTTAGAATAAGCTCTTAAAGCACTGAGGAAGTAGATTCTCTTCCTTTATCTGCCTATTAAACTCATCAATTTATTTATTTTTACTAGTTTTAAGTTTTACTCCATTGACCATGCTCTCTTTCTCAGGGGTGGGGGTTGATTTGTTTTCAATCCTATTTTTTGTAAAAATTTACTATTTGTATGGAATGATGACAGTAAAATCAATGAAATAATAAGTTTCTTGTTTCTGGGTAGTATTTAATAAATTTGTTTGCATTTATGTTTTTTCTTTATAGGTTTAGGTTGTTAGGTTACATTTTGATTTGTTTTTGCCATGTTTTTTCCTATTTATATTTTGGAATTCATTAAATATAAAGATGTTGCCTTGTTTTATTTTAATTTATGGGCTTCCTGGGGGAATTCCACAAAGCAAATTTAGGAAGTAAGCTTTGTTTAAACTGAGATTTTGGGCGTATCTGAGCTGGTTTCTGTTCCACTAATAATGAAGTCATACTTGGTAACTAAGTGTCATGTCTTAGCCTGGTGCATACCTGGCTAAAGATGAAGTTTAGCGGAATGTCGTGGATTAAGATTTGATGAAATTCACGCTTGATGAGAAACAAAATCTCAGAGAAAGGTTGAGGGAATTTTTTTAGCATATGTAATATTATTGAGTTCTCCTTTAAATTAATCTTACATGTTTATTACAAAATGGTAAAGTATTAAAACTATCAACTGAAAATAAATGACCTTTAAATTATGTCATTAGTTACCACCTTTTTTTGTCAGTAACAGAAATTTGTATTATATTTAATGTTGTTGCATTCATAGTTTCAATATTTTTTTAATCTGATATTTGTTGCAAAGTGATAGAGCATTAAAAGCTACACTGTTTATTGAAAAGTAACTAGAAAGTAATATAT
The DNA here is from genome assembly GCF_900747795.2 of Erpetoichthys calabaricus. Taxonomy (NCBI): domain Eukaryota; kingdom Metazoa; phylum Chordata; class Cladistia; order Polypteriformes; family Polypteridae; genus Erpetoichthys; species Erpetoichthys calabaricus. The sequence goes on from NC_041400.2 coordinate 77,424,384, forward strand.
CATATTTATATTATTATGCCAGACATGCCCTTTGCTCCTTTTTGTCAGAAACAGGCAAGATGAAAAAGCATAGTAGTAAAAAAGGTTAGAAAGGTGGTGTTTCATAATCTTAAAATCATCAGTTATAAAAAGTACCAGTTCTAATCCAGTAAATCTCTAATGCTAAAGTAGCACAAAGATGTTTATAGTAATATTCATGAAAAAATTACACACTTCAAGACCTTCTAGGACAAGCCTTGGCGTGCTCCTGTCCTTGATTACTACAAAGAGGTTACTGCCAAAATAAAAAAAATGAAAGAAAGCCCCTTGTCAAATTTATAAATCATTACAGTATTTGTATGTACACTGTAAAATTGTAAAGTGTAACATGTATTAAATAGATTAATTTGTACACTTCAATAATTAAATCAACTTGACCTCTACTATTTTTATAATAGTCCATATTTTTTCACCAATTAGGTATTAAAAATACAAAATGTTTGGTATTTGAGGATATGCCATAAAATAGAAACACTCATTATAAAAATTGTGCAGTCTGGTCTGATCATTGTGACAACTGTTTGTAGTTGCATTCAATGCATAAAATGTGAAGTGTGGTAAATGAATCTCTGTAAAATACATATATCTAAAGTCCTATGAGTGACACTAGACAATGTTATTTAGGCTTCCCAAATGTCATAGGCACAGTAGACTGCACTTCTGTGTGAATAACAGTAGAGGAACGCTACTTCAAGACTGAATATGTAAAATACAAATCATTCATAGCATAAATGCAGAGGTAAGTCCTTTTAAATTGCACTTTACAGTCATATTGTGCAATTAGTTATTCTGATGAGGACGAACTTCATCAGCAGGAGTGACGCTGGAGCATTATTGCATCAGTGGCAGAAGCTGCAGATTTCTTTTTGGTTACTAAACATACAATATATATTTGCATACCAAATGCTTGAAATAAGTTATGTTCTTCTATATAATTTTGAATTGCTGCCATATGTGCTTTATATTGCTATTGAATACAACAACAATAACAACATTTATTTATATAGCAGATTTTCATACAAAAGATGTAGCTCAAAGTGCTTTACAGAATGAAGTAAGAGAAAAAAAAAGAAAAAAACAAAATATAAAAATAAAATTAGGCAATACTAATCAACACAGAATACAAATAAGGTCCGATGGCCAAGGAACACATAAAATACAAAAAAAAAAGAATGCTGGAGAAAAAAACAAAATCTACAAGGGTTAAAGGCCACAGGACCGCCCGGCCGCCTCTAGGCATTCTACCTAACATAATTGATCTCAATCAGTCAGGTTTTCACATGGAAGAATTTGATGATGATGGTCATGTGGACCTCTGGTCTTCAATCGATTAATGTAGGGACACCACGGTGCTTTGATCAGGTGGTGGTGGTGCAGATCGCCACCACAGAAAACTGGAAAAAGAACAACAGAGAAAGTAGGGGTTAGTACAGATTTCAGAGCCACCAAGAGTGATAATGATAATTAAATTCATATACAGAATATCAGGGTTAAACTAAAATGAAGCTATGAGAAAGCCATGTTAAAATAATGAGTTTTTAGCAGTTTTTTAAAGTGCTCCACCGTATTAGCCTGGCAAATTTCTATCAGTAAACTGTTCCAGATTTTTGGTGCATAACAGTAGAAGGCCACCTCACCACCTCTTTTAAATTTAGCTCTTGGAATTATAAGCAGACACTCATTTGAAGATCTAAAGGTACGATTTGGAGTGTAAGGTGAAAAGCATTCTGAAATATAGGTTGGAGCGAGATTATTTAAGGTTTTGTAAACCATACGCAGTGTTTTAAATTCAGATCTAAATGGCACGGGTAACCAATGTAGTGACATCAAAACTGGAGAGATGTGCTCTAATTTTCTTTTCCTGGTTAAGATTCTAGCAGCTGCATTCTGCACTAGTTGGAATCCATTGATGTCTTTTTTGGGTCGTCCCAAGAGGAATGCGTTACAGTAATCTAGTCGACTGAAAACAAAAGTGTGAACTAATTTCTCAGCATCTTGCAAAGTTATAAGAGATCTAAGTTTTGCTATATTTAAGTGAACAAATGCTGTCCTAGTGATCTGATTAATATATAATTTAAAATTTAGGTCAGAGTCAATAATTACCACTAAATTCTTTACCTCTGTCTTGACTTTTAATCCTAATGGATCAAGTTTATTTCTACTACCCTCATTATATCCATGTTTGCCAATCACTAAAATTTCTGTTTTCTTCTTATTTAGTTTGAGAAAATTACTACTCATCCATTCAGAAACACAAGTAAGACATTGTGTCAGTGAATCAAGATAGTCGGGGTCATCAGGCAATATTGATAAATACAGTTGTGTGTCATCAGCATAGCTGTGGTAGCTCATGTTATGCCTTGAGATAATCTAACCTAATGGAAGAATGTAGATCAAAAAGAGCAGTGGACCCAGGATAGATCCTTGTGGAACACCATGTACAATATCATGTGTTTTTGAAGTATAATAACCAGAACTAACAAAGAATTTTCTACCTGTCAAGTAAGACTCAGACCAGTTTAAGACACTGCCAGAGAGGCCTACCCACTGACTAAGGTGACTTCTAAGAATATTGTGATCGATGGTATTAAATTCACTCAGATCTAAGAGGATGAGAACAGATAAACTGACTTTGTCTGCATTTACTACTTTAACTAGCGCAGTTTCTGTACTGTGATTTGTTCTAAAGCCTGACTGAAACTTATCAAGAATAGCATGTTTATTGAGGTCGTCATTTAGCTGCATAATTACTGCCTTTTGCAGGATTTTACTTAAGAAAGTCAGGTTAGATATAGGTCTAAAATTTTCAAAAGCTGAGGAGTCAAGATTATTTTTCTTGAGCAGGGGTTTAACTATAGCAGTCTTAAGACAGAATGAGAGGACCCCCATATCTAATGATAAATTTACTATGTCAAGAATACTATCAATTATCACACTGGATAATTCATTGAAAAAACTTGTTGGTGTTGGGTCAAGGACACAGGTGGAAGGCCTCAGTTGAGAAATTATTTTATTAAAATCAGGTAAATCTATCCTGGTGAAAGAATTACCGGGGTTTGAGAGGATCAGTATTGGGGAGATGTACTATATTATTTCTAATATCATTAATTTTCAATCGATTGTAGAGAATAAACCTCTGGGATTACTAGCATTGTTATTTATAATTTTAGAGAAATAGCACCGCCAGACTATGTTGTTGTATTCTGTTATTTTAGCCTTCAATATCTCATAGTGGATAATCAGTTTAGTTTTTCTCCATTTACTCTCAGCTCTCTGGCATGTTTTCTTTAGATCAGACACTCTTTGGGTCCTCCGTGGTGTAATAGTGCTGGAGGATTTTTTAACTGTCTTTTCAGGAGCGTGTAGCAGCTCTCATTTTAGTATTAAAATTTTCCACCTTACTATTTACATTATCTTCACTATTGTAGTAAGCACTACAAACAGACTGGTTGCTTAAAATGTTTGTAAACTTTGAAGCTGCATTTGAATCAAAGAAGAGTTTTTTAACAATATGCTTCTTGTTAATTTTTCCTATCTTTATTTCTATATTAAATAGTAAGAGAAAATGGTCTGATAAACCAATATCAACAATCTCAACAATATCAACAATCTGCTTCACATCAACTTTTAGTCCTTTAGTAATTACTTCTGCTTCCTGTCGTAGGAAATAAAGAGAGAGAGAGAAAGTTAGCAGTCTTAATACAGACTTGCTCTGAGTGTGATGTTCACAAACCATTATGTTTACAATCAAACTGGCCAATTCAAAGGAATTTTTAAATATTTAATTAATTCCATTAATAGTTAGTTATGCAATCCACAAATTCAGAACTGTACATTAGTCTGGTATAGATCGCCACGCAGCCTCTCTCACCTTCTTTATAGTGGACACGTTTCTTTTTTTGTGATTTTATAGATCAACTGATATTTCATGATCAACTAATGAAAAGACCACTACTGTCTCTGTTACATGTTCTTCTGTTATATGAAACCCTAAACTTTTTCCAAGCTGTTCTATAATACATCATGTATTCCATCAGTCAATTATAGACTTACTGTAAAGTCACAGGGACTCAATTTTTAGATATTACACTATCTTCTGTGCTTTCTGGACTACAATAGATGTTGTTGACAATATGTTGTTGGTGTTTTTTGTGACTTCTACTACAATTTTAAGGATTCTGATTTCTCCTTTTCATATTGGGACTTTTGGGAATTTAGGCAATTCCTGTTTATGTTCTTTAATGCCTTGTGAGTATTTTCTGTTATTTCTATTTTTTGTTAATAAATCTTTAATTTTATAAATATTTCTTTTTTTCATTTTTGAACTCCTCACCCTTTGCCATTTCATATCAGGTGGCCAGTAGTATTGATGTTTAAAAAACACTTAGATAAATTCAGGACTCCACCTTAACCCAAAGAAATGTTATTTTAAGATAAGGGGTGTGAAATTTCTTAGGTATGTGGTAGGACAGGAGGTGATAAGGTGTCCAAAGTAGAAGCCATAAATAATTGGTCCCTGGACCAAAAAGGCAGGGCAGACTTTTCTTGGCTTAGCTATACAGTGGTGTGAAAAACTATTTGTCCCCTTCCTGATTTCTTATTCTTTTGCATGTTCGTCACACAAAATGTTTCTGATCATCAAACACATTTAACCATTAGTCAAATATAACACAAGTAAACACAAAATGCAGTTTTTAAATGATGGTTTTTATTATTTAGGGAGAAAAAAAAAATCCAAACCTACATGGCCCTGTGTGAAAAAGTAATTGCCCCCTGAACCAAATAACTGGTTGGGCCAACTTTAGCAGCAATAACTGCAATCAAGCGTTTGTGATAACTTGCAATGAGTCTTTTACAGCGCTCTGGAGGAATTTTGGCCCACTCATCTTTGCAAAATTGTTGTAATTCAGCTTTATTTGAGGGTTTTCTAGCATGAACCGCCTTTTTAAGGTCATGCCATAGCATCTCAATTGGATTCAGGTCAGGACTTTGACTAGGCCACTCCAAAGTCTTCATTTTGTTTTTCTTCAGCCATTCAGAGGTGGATTTGCTGGTGTGTTTTGGGTCATTGTCCTGTTGCAGCACCCAAGATCGCTTCAGCTTGAGTTGACGAACAGATGGCCGGACATTCTCCTTCAGGATTTTTTGGTAGACAGTAGAATTCATGGTTCCATCTATCACAGCAAGCCTTCCAGGTCCTGAAGCAGCAAAACAACCCAGACCATCACACTACCACCACCATATTTTACTGTTGGTATGATGTTCTTTTTCTGAAATGCTGTGTTCCTTTTACGCCAGATGTAACGGGACATTTGCCTTCCAAAAAGTTCAACTTTTGACTCATCAGTCCACAAGGTACTTTCCCAAAAGTCTTGGCAATCATTGAGATGTTTCTTAGCAAAATTGAGACGAGCCCTAATGTTCTTTTTGCTTAACAGTGGTTTGCGTCTTGGAAATCTGCCATGCAGGTCATTTTTGCCCAGTCTCTTTCTTATGGTGGAGTCGTGAACACTGACCTTAATTAAGGCAAGTGAGGCCTGCAGTTCTTTAGATGTTGTCCTGGGGTCTTTTGTGACCTCTCGGATGAGTCGTCTCTGCGCTCTTGGGGTAATTTTGGTCGGCCGGCCACTCCTGGGAAGGTTCACCACTGTTCCATGTTTTTGCCATTTGTGGATAATGGCTCTCACTGTGGTTCGCTGGAGTCCCAAAGCTTTAGAAATGGCTTTATAACCTTTATCAGACTGATAGATCTCAATTACTTCTGTTCTCATTTGTTCCTGAATTCTTTGGATCTTGGCATGATGTCTATCTTTTGAGGTGCTTTTGGTCTACTTCTCTGTGTCAGGCAGCTCCTATTTAAGTGATTTCTTGATTGAAACAGGTGTGGCAGTAATCAGGCCTGGGGGTGGCTACGGAAATTGAACTCAGGTGTGATACACCACAGTTAGGTTATTTTTTAACAAGGGGGCAATTACTTTTTCACACAGGGCCATGTAGGTTTGGATTTTTTTTCTCCCTAAATAATAAACACCATCATTTAAAAACTGCATTTTGTGTTTACTTGTGTTATATTTGACTAACAGTTAAATGTGTTTGATGATCAGAAACATTTTGTGTGACAAACATGCAAAAGAATAAGAAATCAGGAAGGGGGCAAATAGTTTTTCACACCACTGTATATTATCAGAGATGTGTACCTCATTTCTCCAAAAGGGCAGTAGCTTTAATGGACTTGACACAGAAGTTGATTTTTACAGTGGTGGAAACTGAAGCCTCCCAAAGCAGAAAAAGCATTTCTTAACTATAAAGTGACTTGCATAATAGCCCATATGTTGCCGTTAGCTGTCAACTCCACCAGCTGTAAACTGTCAAGCACCACCCAAAGATGGACAAGATGAGATTCCCTGTCATTACTGAAAATTACAACATCATCACAATAGGCACCTGTGTACGTGGAATGGGGATGCAAGACCTAATCCATCATCCGCTGAGAGGTCAATGGTGTGTCATGGAGATGAACAGGGATCTCCGTGAATTCAAATAGCCTGTCGGGAGTGGCGAACATGGTCTTCTCTCTGCTGGGCTCCTCCAAGGCTACTTGCCAATATCCCTTTGTGAGGTCTTGGGTGGAAATTTATGAGGCTTGCCCAAGCTTCTCCAACAGCTTGTCCACACACAGCATCAGGTATGCATCAAACTTTGAAATCTTATTCAAACACCTGCAGTACCAAACCGAACCATCGGGCTTTGAGCCAAGTACGATTGAGCTCTGCCTGTTGCTTTTGCTCAGACAAATAACGCTTAACTGAAACATCTTCTGAACTTCTTTGTGTATCACCTTCCTTGTCGCCTCTGGCAGACGATACAGGAATACTGGAGCACCTTACGGTAACACTGGGTGGTGTGATGATCTTGTGTTCCGCAATTGTTCTCTGGCCAGGCTGCCTGTGCAAAAGACGTCGGAGTTCCTCTCGATCATCGATAGCAATTACACTTTTTTTTTTTTTTTTAATTTTATTGATTTTATTGTAATCATTCCATAAAAATAGATCAATTTTTACAAAAAAAAAATAGGATTGAAAACAAATCCAGCCCCACCCCTGAGAAAGAGAGCATGGCCAACGGACTAAAACTTAAAAATAATAAAAATAAATAAACTGAAGAGTTTAATAGGCAGATACAGATAAATGGAGAAGAAAAAGAAATAGGGAGAGAATCTACTTCCTCAGTGCTTTAAGAGCTTATTCTAAAAAATTATTTATTAGATCCTACTAGGTTTTGAAGAAGTTCTGCACAGATCCTCTAAGTGAGAATTTAATTTTTTCCAATTTCAAATAATATAAAACATCAGTTACCCACTGACTTAAAAGAGGAGAATTAGGATACATCCAGTTTAACAAAATAAGTCGGCGTGCCAATAGTATAGTGAAGGCAATGACAGTTTGTTTGTCCTTCTCCACTTTAAGCCCATCTGCAAGGACACCAAACACAGCTGTTAGTAGATTAGAAGGGATTGGGACACCAAGGCTGTCTGAAAGGCAATTAAAAATTTTTGTCCAGAATGATGTTGATTTGTTGCAGGCCCAGAACATGTGACCCAGTGTTCACAGGTTGGATCTTGCCCTGGAAACATTTTGGACAATTTCAAGCGAGACAGATGTAGTCGATATATAATTTTGAGTTGAATAATTGTATGTTTTGTGCATATGGAGCTTGAATGAATTCTCTACATTGCTACCTTCCACTCATTTTCTGATATGTTGAGTGAGAGAACCTTTTCCCATTGTCCTCTTGGATCTTTGAAAGGGAGAGACTGTAAAATATTTTTATATATTGCAGAAATGCTGGCTGATTCCTCGAGACTGAGCAATATTTTTTCCAGCATAGAGCAAGGTGGAAGATGGGGAATATCGGGCAGGTTCTGTTTGACAAAGTTTCTAATTTGAAGATAGTGAAAGAAATGTGTTGCTGGAAAATTAAATTTGGAATGTAATTGTTCATTGGATGCAAAGATGTTGTCTATATAAATATCTCTAAGCAATTAAATCCCAAATGTTTTCCAGATATTAAAAACTTCATATGTTTGTGAGGGTTGAAAAAGGTGGTTCTCATGCAGAGGCGCTACAGGTAAAAGATTCTCCATCTTAAAATGCTTTCTACTTTGGTTCTATATTCTGAGTGAGTGAAGCACAATTGGGTTATTAGTTGTCACAGGTGGCTGGGGGTGCGACCCGGCCGGGACGCCCCGGAGGACTGGAGGAGTGCTTATGCCTCCCCCAGACCACGTGGGGGCAACCGCCCTGGTGGCTATGGAGACCGCCAGGGGGTGTCCCAATGCCTTGAGAACCCTGGACCTCATCACTTCCACCACACACGAAAGTGCTGGGGGGAAGAGGATCGGAGACACCCGGATTGTTTCTGGGTGCACAGCTGGCACTTCCGCCACACTGGGGAGTGCCGGCAGAAGATTTTCAGGAGGAACCTGGTGCACATCCGGGTGACTATAAAGGGGGCCGCCTCCCTCCATTCGATTGCTGGAGTCGGGTGGAAGAGGACGGAGCTCGGAGGAGAGGAGTGGAGGCGGTCAGGAGCAGAGAAAGGCATTGGGTAGAGGGCCTGGACTTTGGGGTGATTGGTGCTGCGGCACTGGGTTGTGCGTGATCACTGTTGTATATAGAAGTGTAAATAAATATGTGTGGTGACTTTAAAACATGTCTATCTGTCTGTGTCCAGGCTGTTCCCTACATAGTATATTAAGGCACAAAGCAGGGACTATAGAGAAGTACTGCAGGATTTTATTTCTATTGCTGACCAAGCCTGTGTATGTTCATCTATCTATCTATCTATCTATTTGTGTCCAGGTTTTTATAGCTTGTATGTTTGTTGCCCAGTACAAAAACTGAAAGTTAAGCAGAGCCATGTCATCTTAGGTCTTTGTAGGGATATTCAACAACGTTAATTCTTCCAACTAAAGTGAGGTGGAGGGTTGACCATTTATGCAAGTCTTGTGGTACCAGACAAGTATACCCCTTGTCACCACTGCTGTTTGCAATCGCCATTGAACCACTGGTGGTCCATTGTCGAAATTCTTATCAGATAAAGGGGATTATCAGAGAAGGACTGGAACAGAAAATGTATCTATATGCAGATGATATGGTTTTATATATATCAGACCCAGAAAACACTGTGCCTGCAGTTTTAACAGCACTTACAGAATTTCAAAAGATCTCTGGTCTCAGAATTAATTTGAATAAAAGTATACTCTTTCCAGTGAATTCACAAGCATATAATATTAGATTGGACACCCTACCTTTTACCATAGCAAATCAGTTTAAATACCTAGGGGTAAATATTACAAGTAAACATAAAGCTCTTTATCAACAAAATTTCGCTGTCTGTATGGAAAAAATTAAGCAAGACTTGCATAGATGGTCAACCCTTCATCTCACTCTAGCCGGAAGAATTAACGTTGTTAAGATGAATATCCTTCCTAAGCTTCTTTTTTTATTTCAAAACATTCCAATATATATCAATAAATAATTTTTTAAACAATTAGATTCAACCATAACCTCATTTATTTGGAACTCAAAACAGTCACGTATCCGAAGAGCGACCCTACAAAGACCTCAGGCAGAAGGTGGAATGGCTCTACCTAATTTTCAGTTTTATTACTGGGCAGCAAACATACAAGCCATAAAAACCTGGACACAAATAAATGAACATACACAGGCTTGGTCCGCAATAGAAGTAAAATCCTGCAGTATTTCTTTATATTCCCTGCTCTGTGCTCCAAATATATTATTTGAAATTGGAAAAAATCAAATTCTCAGTTAGAGGATCTGTACAGAATTTTTTCAAAACCTGGCAGGATCTAATCAATAATATTTTAGAATAAGAAGAAATAATTATTTCCACATTTCTTTTCCTTCTCCATTTATCTTTTTTGCCCTATTAAACTCAATAATTTAGGCATGTTTACAAGCCTTAAGCTATTACTCCTTTGGCCATGCTCTCCTTCTTAGGGGTGGGGTTTGATTTGTTTTCAATCCTATTTTTTGTAAAAATTCATCTATTTGTAAAGAATGATTACAATAAAATTAATAAATAAATAATAATAAAAAAAAAAATTCACTTTGTTTGTGGTCTTATAAAGGGTCTGCCAGAGCAAGTCACTACGGACCATGCAGGTTTGCTACCAGAGTCCAACAGTGCTGAGAACAGAGACCTTAAAATTGTCATCTTTTAACATCATGGGGAACACTTACATGCTGCATACCTGGGCCAGACCAATGGCCATTGGTTGCGCAGGTGAAAGGTGACACTCCCGAGCTAGATGATCTGGTTGATCAAAGCGAAAGCAGTTTTTTTTCAATCAGCACTATGGTATTTCCATTATGGCATCTTCCACCCGTGGCACTGGCGACCCTGGAGGTCTGTGCTGGCTGCATCGAAATCGGGGTCAAGCCTGGGTAGCCCAGTTGTTTCCAGGGTGGTTTGTGCACCCTCTAGTCTGTGGCTCAGATCCAGCAGTGAGTGGACATTGTTCCATAGCATTTCATCACAAGGGCTGTCATCTATCCCTGACAGGACTGCATCAATAGCAAACTTTTCCACAATGTGCTTGAAAGTGTCTCTTGCGGATCCAGCTTTGAATCAGGTCCACTAAACTCTGGATCTGTCCTTGATTGGAGCACAGATGAAACTGGCACCCCTTGTCCACCGGGCTCACAGCCGTGCAGAGGAGGATCTGTTGCTTCAAGAAGTCATAATCACCAAGTCTTCCAGGGGGGACGTTTCACACGACCTGTTGGGCCTCCCCAGTCAGAAAAGGGACTACAATAGCCACCCAGGTTCTCCTGTAGTAGCGCATCAATGTGGCCATGCACTCGAAGCAAAACAGGAAACACTCAGGGTCATCTGGGGTAGCCATCTTCACCAGCACATCCCTGGGGAGCACGAAGACCGGAGCACCCACAGGAGCCTCATTTTGCTCTGCTGGCATCGGGATATCATGGCTTATTCCTTACTGACCAACTTAATCTAATAAAATATTAATAAAAGTTCTGGCTTGTAGTCAGGATCTGGGTTGTCTTAAACAGGAAATCAGTTTACTGTTTATGTAATTAAATCCCAAGGACTGCTAAATATTTAGTTATGGACAAAATATTTTTGAAAGATTTAGAAGTGGATGTGTTGAAAAATGTATTGATTAACATTACTGCGTGGTGAAAAAAATTGCACTAGAGCACATTGAACATTGTAATCTTAAATTGTAGCCCTCAATTCAATTGCCTACTCACAAACTGTAAATTTAAACACATATTTGTCATTTCTGCTGTCCCACTAAGACATACAGAGAGAGGCAATCAAACAAAACACTCTGACAAATAAATGTCAGTATCTGACAATTCAAACAAAACCTGTCTTAATACAATAAAAAGCAATTGGCAAGCAGCACTTTGAAGTTCAAAGAGATATTTTAATTGACTTCTTATTTTTCAAAGAAGATATGTATAAAACATGGAAATTCCTCAGAGATTTACATGAAGGATTGATGATTCATATTTAATCAGCTTTCACTGGATGACTTGTCAGTTTAGTAAATTCCCACCTGGGAGAAGAATGTGGATGTGGCAAATCATATCTAAAAGTACATTGTGTGAAAGGCAATATGTTTAAGGCAGTTCCATCTTGATAGGCAAAAGAATGGAATGTGGTTTAGTTTCACTCTTTGGCTTTAAGTGGCATCTGATTAATAATATAAATAAGAGTGCCATAGTATAACAAGGACTGTTAGTTGGGGAAAAATGTTCTCTGGGCAGATTTGCCCAATAAATACAGAATTCATATGTTATTGCAATAACAGCTGTGTTGTGTCTATAATACCATTCTGACATGTGAAATGTTTAAGTATGATGCAAAAGCTGCATAGATGCATTTAATTAACATTATTTAACATCTTTCAAATTTGAAAATGAAAAAAAGCAATAAAAGGGTTTAGTGACTTATAAGCCTCAATTAGTACACTAATTCTACATTTACCTTTTATTTGACCTGCATTTGTTCAAAGTAATTTTTCTACCATGGCAAAGTGATTGATTCTTCACAAAGTATGTCACAAAGTAGGAAAACAAAAAGATGTATTACAAAAATAAATTAAAAATAATAATGGTATATATTGGCAGTCCTGTGATGATGATGGTTAGAACTACTGTATCATAGCTAAAGGATTCTGGACTCAAATCCAAGCTTAAGTGCTATACATGTGGAATTTACATGTTTTCCTAGATATACATTGGCTTTTTCTGCCGATTAATTTCATATGCACATTTCTGCACAATCTATATTAAGCAAATTAGAATTTAAAAAAGAGGGAGGACTATTCACTCCATCAATCCCATTTGTTTAGCTAATAGATAAGCTGTCCCAATATCTCAACCAGATTCTTCTTAAAGATTGTGAAGGTTTCTGCTTCAACTACATGCCATGGTAATTTGTTCCAGAGTCCAACTCTTTGCTTAAAGAAGTGCTTTCTGGCTTCAGTTTTAAATGCACTGCTCCTTAACTTCCACTGATGTCCTTGAGTATGTGATTCACCATTATGCCAAAAGAATGTTGCTGGATCTACTTTATCAATGTCTTTGAGGGTTTTAAATTCATGGGTTAGGTCTCCTCTGCTTGAGATTAAAAGGTTTAATTCTCTGAGTCTGTCAGAGTAGGACATATTTTTAAGTCCTGGGATACACTTGGTTGTTCTCCTCAACACAGCTTCAAGTGCTGCTATGTCATTCTTGTACCATGATGACCAGAACTGTACACTATACTCCACATGTGGTTTTACTAGTGCATTATATAGTTTGCGCAGAACATTCCTTGACTTAAATTCAACAGTTTTTATGATATAACCAAACATTTTATTTAATTGCTTTTGTGCATTGCTTAGTTGATGAAAATGTTCCACAAAAATATACTCCTAAATCCTTTTCAGAGGTTGCTTCCTGTATGACAGTGTCTCTCATCTTATATTTATTAAAAAGCTGGGAATAGATTAAAAAAAATAACTAATTAATCACATAATTACATGGAATTAATCACTATTAATCACATCTAACATTAAAACATGCAATCATAAAATAAATTCATAAATCATGAAGTAAATATACAATGAATCACAAAATTAATTTGGAATCAACACAAAAGAATTTAATGGAATAGTTTAAACTTAAACGGTGACCTGAAACCTGACCTATTAATAAAATACTACTTGTGCAAGTACAACCTGAATTTGAATGCCTTCCTAAAAGTTGAAAAGAAGGCAATAAGAAAAAAGGCCAATGGATGAATTCTCAAATTGGCATGGCATATGAGACACAGACATGTTGAAGTAAAATTAAATCATCGAAGTGACTGTAGACTTTGAATGCACTTCTAATGACTTACTTAACTGAAATAAGCATCTCTTAAATGGGCATACATTAAAACTTCTGTTAAAATTCCGCAAACACCATTCTCAATTGTTCATCACCATCGAAGACTTTATAATTATATTCTAGACAGGTGTTTTTCAACTGGTGCACAATGAGAGCCACCCTGGTGTACCATATAGGACTGTGTCTATGAACAGGCAAAGGGATGAAGCAGCTGGGAAAATGCACTTAAAGTGCTCAATAAGTGCTGCGTCTGTGAACACCAACCTGCAAGCTGTTTTTTTTTGCAGCCATCTCTGATAGTCCTACCCCTTCAGACAGTTTAGCAATTGTATAGATTTAATACTTTTGTGGTTGGTAGAATTATGGTGTACTTTGGGATTTTTTGGGTTATAAAAAGTGTGCCACCACAGAAAAACGATTGAACAACACTGCTCTACCTATATCGTTGCTCCTGCCACACTAAAAAAGTTACAAAACTGACACTCTGCATTAATTGGGTGGTTATGTGGAGTTCTTTGCATAAATTATCAGTTACTACAAACTGAAATAATGAGTAAGCATAATCAGTACAGTTCTGTTTTGTAGAATTTTGTCATTATATTAGTAAGCACTGTGAGACAACCAAGCAGACTAGAGAGGTAAATACGAAGGTACTAAAGTCTTATTTTCTTATTATCTTATATTCCAAATCGTAACCTCAGATCCTCAAATGAGTGTCTCCTTAGAATTCCAAGAGCAAAACTTAAAAGAAGTGGTGAGGTGGCCTTCTGCTGTTATGCACCTAAAATCTGGAATAGCCTGCCAATAGGAATTCGCCAGGCTAATACAGTGGAGCACTTCAAAAAACTGCTGAAAACACATTATATTAACATGGCCTTCTCATAACTTCACTGTAATTTAATCCTGATACTCTGTATATCCAATTCATTATAATAACTATTCATGGTGGCTCTAAAATCTGTACTAACCCCTACTCTCTCTTCTGTTTCCTTTTCCAGTGTCCTTTTGGTGGTGGTGCAACTACTCAAAGCACCGTGATGTTCCAGCAGTGATGGATTAAAAGCCAGAAGTCTGCATGACAATCATCATTAAGTCCTTCCGTGAGAACCCTAAATACAAAGAGGACTATTTCATTTATGTTAGGTAGACTGCCCAGAGGGGACTGGGCGGTCTCGTGGCCTGGAACCCCAGCAGATTTTTTTTTTTCTCCAGCCGTCTGGAGTTTTTTTTTGTTTTTTCTGTCCCCCCTGGCCATCGGACCTTACTCTTTTTCTATGTTAACTAATGTCTTATTTTAATTTCTTATTTTGTCTTTTATTTTTCTTTTCTTCATTATGTAAAGCACTTTGAGCTACTTTTTTGTATGAAAATGTGCTATATAAATAAATGTTGTTGTTGTTGTTGTTGTTGTTGTTATTTTGGTTTTAATACCACTCAAAGAAAACATATTTTGTATGATATTGATTCAATATTCTTACAGAAATATGACATGATAAAAGAAAAGAGAGAGCATCATTTTTACCTTTGCTACTTTTCTTTAGTATTTCTCCAGGACTACCATAAACCCCCATTCCTTACACACCCCTGCACCTATGTTAGTATGTATAAATCAAGGAAATGTACATCAATACCACATACGGACATGTGGTAAGGTGTTGTGAAATGTTGTAATTTGAAAATTTTAAATAAAATCAAATCAAATTTTATTTCTCAAAATTTTTAAAGGTAGTTTAGAAATACGGTACGGTAATGTACAATTTATGTTCCTGTTGGCATGTGCAGCTCTTTGCACTTTTTTACATTAAACTGCATTTTCCAGGTGTTCACCCAGTTCTGAAGGTTGTTCATGCCTTGTCTGAGAGACTGAGTTCAGTCATCAGGAGGACGGACTTAGATGCTGCCTTTGGCAGAGTGAAATACTGTGAGTAGCAGGAAGAAAGAGAAAGCGCGCACTTCAAATAGTTCGAAAGTTCCTTAGAAATAGTGTGCTTCAAACAAAGAAGCATTGCACACACTTATATGTACGTCTATATCTGCATATTAAAGTCTGGATCTGAAACCTACTTTCCAAGTGTTTTAATCGACAACCAGAAGAAGTCCTTTAAGTTGTTTCTCTACTTCATTGTGGTCCTTCGAGCCGGATTGTGGTTTTTATAGTAGCCCAGAAGTTTCAGTTCCAAACAAGCAGTGATTCAAGTCAACCACAGAGAGTGGGTACCTGCCTACTTATATGACCATGAAGTGTATTATCCTAGCCAAGAATTATATGCAGCACAGAATATACAACATCAAACAGAGATCAAGATGACACTCCTCAGTCAGCAGAGAGCTAGCTCATCCTATCACTGACATCCTAATACAAATCAAAATCCTGTTGGGTCAATACCATATGATTCACCGATTTCACAAGAAGAGCCCTGGTATACAACATCTGATAGGATGAGTGGATCTGAACAAGGAGACATCTTTAGCCAATTAAGGGACACTGATTACCTACCAAGGAGGTTCCAACTGGCAGTATATGAACTTCAGAAGGAGAACCAGCAATTGTGGCAGACACAGCAAGCAATGAATAAGCAAATAGAAATACTGAAAGATGCCCAGGAGGAGATGAAGAGACTTATGATAGCCACTAGACAGATAGCTCCTCAAATTCCAAGTCATCAGACTTTAGGCAATACACCAGTGCCATGACCATGTATCACCAACAGACAACCAACAGATGCAGCATCTGAATCACTACCACAGACTACACCAGTCCCAGTGCCACAGTGTCTCCTTGCCCATCTTCAAGATGAATGAAGAATCCAAAACTATTTTAATCCTCCACCAATTCAGCATTTCTACCAGGAAATGCAAAACCTTAGAGGCACGGGAAGTTCACCCATTGCCATCGGCAAGATGAAGAGCAGCTAATAATCCCTAATTATTCAGCTCAAGTACATTCATAGAATTGTACAACATTGCTAAGTGAAGCTGGCGATAAGCAAGAATTTAAGCAAGAAATGCAGTATAGGGAGCCAAAACCAACTATTCCGGATTTCATCTATCATGATCCAAGTGTGCTTGCCAGATTGAAATTGGCATTGGGTAATCTTCTCCCTAAGGATGCAGTTGAACTTTTCAAGTACCAAGTTCTAGTAGATCATTTGAACCTGGAGAGGCCAGTTTAGTGGCAGACACTTACCTTCATTCATTAACCCCATATTTTGACACTATGGCTGCACTGACTGAAAAGTTTGGAAGACATCACCAACAAGCTCTCAAGAAGATAGCAACTGTAATGGATTCCCCTAATATCCAACCAGGTGATCCAGTAGAATTAGAACGGTTTACACTTCATATCCAAGCATTGGTTGGGTTACTTTAACCCCTAGGTCCAGTATGTAAGACTGAACTGTACTGCAGCTCCCATGTAGCTCGTCTTCTCACCAAGCTACTACCAGAAATGAAGGCATCAATCCGCAGACAGATGTTTCACAAGCTTGGTTCCACATACACCTTACTGGAACTTACCAAATTTGAATCCTGGTGCCAGGAAGGTGAAAGTCAACCCAAAATAAAGACTCATCAAGATCTGACAGCACAGAAGACTGATTGACGTAAAAAGCCAAGGAATAAACTCAGAACAACCACTGTTCTCCATGGTACTGACCAATCACCAGAAACTCACAAATCAAAGTTACCACCAAAACAAACGTGAACAGAGAAGCCTGACCAGAAACAAAAAGTACTGTACTGCTCTTGTTGTGAGTTCTCTAAACATTACCTGGGTCAGTGTCCTACTTTCCAGAAATTAAATAAAGAACAATTGATACATTGGATTAGGATAAACAAGTGCAGTTGGAAATTTGGCAGATCTCATCAGGCAAACAATGCACCTTAAAAAGACCTTGCAATTTGTGGAAAGGAAATCACCTCAGAGTGCTTCATTAGGTTAATAGTAAACCATTAAAAGAAGAACATCCCCAGTACCAGTAAAGCCTATTACAGAGACACTCTACTTTGATTGACCAGGCTCACCTGATCGAATCCTCTTAAAGGTAATCAGTTTTGCTTCGACACAGGGATCAAACTTTGAACACCTTTGCAGTGCTTGACGATGGATCAAAGAGAACAAACTTGCTTCTGGCTGCTGTTCAGAAATTAGGTCTTCAAGGTAAAGAAGAACTTTTGTCCTTGAAAACTATTAGGCAGGACATTAAAGAAATACAAGGTGCTTCAGTTTCTTTCAACATATCTCCTGCATCCCAGCCTCATAAGAGTTATCATATTAAGAGAGCTTTCACTGCTTATCATCTAAGCTTGTCAGAACACTCCTACCCTATAGCTGCATTGCAACAGAAATGTCATCACCTTAAAGACCTGCCCCTCCAGCCAATCCATAAAGTACATCCCCTTTTCTTTATTGGCGCTGATAACTCCCACTTAATTACCCCAATTGAACCAATATGGCTTGGCCCATCTGGGGGTCCAGTAGCTATCTGAACAAAATTGGGAAGGACACTTCAGGGTCCAGCCAAAGCCCTCCAACATCAGATTAGTACGCAACAGTGTTTCTTAACAACCCTTAGCACTTCAATGTCTGAACTGTTAAAGAATGTAGAAAAAACTTTGGTTAGCTGACACTCTATCTCATAGGAATGAAAAAGCAGTGACAAGGTCTAGAGAAGACCAGGAATGTCTGGATCTTCTTCAATTAAAAACACAGACATGGATGTGGTGGATGGAGTTAGCCGCTATGCAACACCCTTGCTATGCAAAGTATCAATGCCTCAATGCAAAGCTACTCTAGAAGTTGTAATGCCAAATCTTAGGAACACTGAAAGAAAATTGATTAAGGATCCTGAGCGAGCTACTGTCCAGGATGAGGAAAGTTGGTAGCAGCTGGATATATGTCCAAACTGATCTCTGAAGAAATGAGAAGGAATAGAGGATCATGGTTTATTGCACATCACATGGTTAGTCATAATGGGAAAAACCGAGTAGTTTTTAACTGTTAATTTTAGTACAAGTTATTTAATCTAAATGAGCACTTAGTGTACTTCCTGGACCTTCACTAGGCCCATCTTTTTTAGGAGTACTTCTCAGTTTCAGGGAACATACTACAGTTATTAGTGAAGATATCAAAGGCATGTTCCATCAGGGACGCCTCCTGCCTGATGACACACATCTACTACGTTTTGTCTGGCGTGATATGTAGCAAGACAGCTGTCCTGATGTGTATGAATGGAAGGTCCTTCCCTTTGGCACCACCTGCAGCTCCTGTTGTGCTATTTTTGTACTCCAGCAACACATGGAGTGAACAACAGTGAACCCTTTTTGTGACTTAACCATTGCTATACTAACTTGCCTCATGATACAATGCTTATTTTCATACATCCTTATGATTCTCTTTGAATATATGTAAATCACCAACTTTAAGAATACACTTTTTTATATTTTCCCCTTTTGGGGTTGACTCGAACCCCAATAATTTTACAACCCAGAAGGTGAAAAGGGGAACCAGCTCTCCATCTTCTTTGGGTCTTGAACCCAAGACCACTGTTAGTCTTCGCAACCTCTGGTTCACTGCTTTCCCTTCCTGGTGACAGAGGTCAAACATCTCCAGCCTTTCATAGACTAGAGAGGAGTAAAGGACCTCCTGTTGGCCGATCCAGGGGCCCGCTATATGTATCAGTAGTATAAGTATAAAGTAGGATTAACAAAAGTAAAAGTCACACAATATAACGATGACATAATGGATTACAGGTAATATAAAAATCAACATAAAACAGTCCGCTGTTGATTGCACTGATTAGTTTTTAAAAACAGCCATGTCTTGCGCATATGCTTTTGTGATGACCAGGTCGGCTTTGGTGAAGCGTTTCTTAGCCTCCCTGATATGATCGACATGGGGTAAAATACTGTAGATGCTGAATTGTTATAATACTTTCTGCATTATACCAAATATGCTCATCAATTTGTTGCAAATTCTATGTGGACAAGATTCCACACCAAGGAATGAGGTGCCCCATGTAAATCTTTCATAATGTCTCTTAAACATATTTGCTAACTTACCGAGAAGTACTACATAACTGTTCTTCAAAAAGTCCTTTTTTATACTTTGGGCAGGAACCATATACGTGCCCCACCTACATGAACCACAGGATTTGAATTTATGCTTTGAATCCAAATAAGTTAGGAAGAGCTGAGCTGACCAAATCGGCTGCTAACTGTGCAGATATCAGTGACATCATGACGCTAGTATGCTTCAAAATCACATGAAGGGTGCTGTAAGAGCCATTTCCTAGTTACTGTACATAAGATTCGTAAATAGTTTACTAGATGAGAATGCATAATCTATGGGAGGTTCCTATAACCCCATAAAGTAGAATTGAATTGGTATATTCTAGCCATTTCTAACAGCTCTGACTAAACATTATTCTCAGTTAGTGACCAGCCTTGCCATGTGTAAGGTTTAGAGGGCACATGGTTTGAAACCATGCCTACGGGCCTACTGGCCTTTTGAGTGTGTGAAGTAACTCGTAAGACAACGCACTTATTTAAGTGCAGAGCCGTACGCTTAAGGCGTACAGAAGAAGAAATTAAGAACTTTTAAGTACGGAATTAACTAAAGTATCTCAAGAAAACCTAAGTTTAGAGAAGATACATTTATCCTTTTTTTGCCTTTTATTGTACGTGTGTAACTACTTTTTTCCTTATTCTTGTATGGATTATTTGCATTTAACTTTTACTAAATATTTTTAAAACAAACTTTTAGACTAAGAGATTTCTTTCGGCGCGCGTTTTACCCATGCTTGAACTCGCCTTACACTCTGGCAGCTACAGGCGCATTTGAAACAGGCGTTGAAGCGGCGTTTTGAGCACCAGCACTTCAAAAGCTCGACACAATGTCGCCACGTCAGTATCGAGTGGCCCATCACTACCTATCACTGCAAAATCGATATTCCAGGAATTTTTTGCCCACCCGTAGAGACTCCCGTTGTCATCACAATGGAGCGGTAGCTATGGGTCTTGCAACTGGTCGGTTCAGACTTTTGCCCTCACAAGGCAAAGTGGTAGTCACCAGTTCTGAAAACTTTAATTCTCAGTTTTTCTTTATACACATTCTCTCATAGATTCACAGTCATTCAGTAACACAGTTTTAGCTTGCACAGTTTAACAGTCAACACCCTGGTTCAGTTCTGCATGCCCATCCTTCAGTCCTTCCTCGTCTTTTTGTTCTGTGTTAGAAAGGCTCTCATGCTGCTTCACTGTTGGAGAGACAGAATCTCCTTGAAACTAACACAAATAATTCTTAGCAAAATATCGCTTACCTTCCTAGGTGGCCACCATCTGTGTCCATCTCACGGAGCCCTGCCCAACCTCTGGATCATCGCAGCAGATTTTTTCTATGACATCAGGGGTCACCAAGAATCTGTCTAAGCAGAGAGCCCAAGGAAGACACCCAAGGTCTCAAGACAGGCAGCAGAATCAAGCTTTTTTGCCCTCTCCCCTCCTTGAACCCGTCCAGTTCCTGCCACTATTATCTCTAGTCCTTAGCACACGCAGGTGAGTCTCAGTACTTTAGCAAAACCAGATTTATTCCACTTGAAACAGAAACAGCAAAGTTATTTATTGTAGCTGGATCTACCATTCTACTTTACACAGACACAGCACACAGGCAGGGTTGGGGCCAAAACTGTGGCCAAGTTATAATGTTCTCTACATCACCCATTGGGTGACTAGCAATTTGCACATGGTAGCAGTCAGCTTGTAGGTGTTTCTGTGGTGCTGCAAACCTGTGGTTGCCTCGGCGATGGAGAAGCAAGCCTCAACAGACATGACAGTCGCGCTTCAGTGTGTCGCTCTTTTGGGGAAGGTCTTTAGGAATATACTTTTCTATAATATCTTGTAAAGCACCTTGAGCTACATTATTTGTATGAAAATGTACTATATGTTGTTGTAGGGTTATATCAACATATTCAAAACAAAGATGCTATATAAGGATTGCTCTGCATGTGGACTGATGCTCATTTCTATCCAGCAATACAAAGCTGATCCTTTATAATATGTTCATTTTTAAATTGAAATATTTTTTGAAAGACATGACACCTCCAGTAAGTCATTTAAATTGTACTGCCACAACTGCAAGATGATATGGCTTGCATTAGAGACACAGTCCTGAATTAAACTCCATCAAAAATGCAAAGACTTCAGACAACCTC
Source organism: Erpetoichthys calabaricus (assembly GCF_900747795.2). Taxonomy (NCBI): domain Eukaryota; kingdom Metazoa; phylum Chordata; class Cladistia; order Polypteriformes; family Polypteridae; genus Erpetoichthys; species Erpetoichthys calabaricus. The sequence continues at coordinate 77,446,063 of NC_041400.2, forward strand.
ACTACTTCCACAAGAGCTTTGCAGCATCCTCCAATTAGTTTTACAGGAAGACCAATTCCATTTCACCAAAGCCTCCATCTTCATCAGCAAATTAAAGCATGTATTAAACATGGGGACATGGTAGCACAGTATTAGTGATGAGCTTGCGCCCTGTCCAGAGATTGTTGCTGTCTCCTGCAAGATGCTTGCTGCTGCATGCGCGACCTTCGATGAAATAATTTATTGCAGCAGTACTGTCTCTCTCAAACGTACTAACCTCCAATTACTGTCCTTCCTTTTCTTTGTTCAAGTAACCAATCGCCACACAATCAGCTCTGTAATAGATGCCAAGCCATCTGTAACCTTAGAACACCGCTTCTTCAAAACTATTATGGAACATTGAAATATCTTCATAGTACATGTTTAATTATTCTATACATCTATCCATCCAGGGTTGTGCCAATCCCACCAAGCATGCAGCGCAAGGCAGGAACAAACCCTGAATGGGGTGCAAGCTCATCGCTACTGCTGTCCAGCATGTCCTCACATGTCCTGGCATGTTCGCCAGGCTAATACAGTGGAGCACTTTAAAAAACTGCTGAAAACACATTACTTTAACATGGCCTTCTCATAACTTCACTGTAATTTTTATCCTGATACTCTGTATATCCAATTCAATATAATAACTATTCATGGTGGCTCTAAAATCTGTACTAACCCCTACTGTCTCTTCTGTTTCCTTTTCCGGTGTCCTTTTGGTGGTGGTTTGCGCCACCACCATCTACTCAAAGCACCATGATGTTCCAACAATGATGGATGGATTAAAAACCAGAAGTCTGTATGACCATCAGCATCAAGTGACTCCTTGAAAACCCTAACTACAAAGAGGACTATTTCATTTATGTTAGGTAGAATGCCCAGAGGGGACTGGGTGGTCTCGTGGCCTGGAACCCCTACAGATTTTATTTTTTTCTCCAGCTTTCTGGAGTTTTTTTTTGTTTTTTTCTGTCCACCCTGGCCATTGGACCTTACTCCTTTTCTATGTTAACTAATGTTGTCTTATTTTAATTATTTATTTTGTCTTTTATTTTTATTTTCTTCATTATGTAAAGCACTTTGAGCTACTTTTTGTATGAAAATGTGCTATATAAATAAATGTTGTTGTTGTTAACTATTAACAATATACTGTGGCGGGTGGCCGGAATCCTTACCCGGCCTGGACGTCCTGTGTGTGGAAGGACCGGGGGAGAGTATTATCAGGACAGTTTCTCCCCCGGGCCGATAAAGGGCAGCCCCCTTGGTTTCCAGTGGGTTATGAGCATGGGAGTTCAACCCAGTTGGAACCCGAGGCCACCACAAGGGGGCGCATGGACCTTTCCAGGGTCTTATTTAGTCACGCTTCTGCCACACCAGGTGCCCTATAAAAAGAGGCCAGTCCCACCATTTGATGGCCATAGTTGGGAGGAGAAGACAAAGCCTGAGGAGGAGTGGAGGGAGAAGGACTCGTAGCAAGAAGGGACTGTTGTGTTGGTGATTTGTGCACAGTGTGTTTTGTTAATAAACCGGGTGATCTGTAGAACCTGTGTCCTACCTGTGTGTGTCCGGGTTAGGGTGGCTGCATGCCTCCTGGTGGCATCACAATACATTATTTAAATGAAGTTTAAAATGTATCTGTATAATGTAATAAACATACTTTACTGAATTTCATCTTAAAAATGATATCAAGAGCTCCAAGAAGATAGCACTTTGAAATCTGAATCAACTTAGAAGCCAGTCGTCATCATATGTAAATACGTGCTTTGTAAAGTGGCTCAGATTGTGCAATATTATAACTGTAGTGCAAGTTTACAGTGAGGTGATTGTACTTATAATTACAAACAGTTCTACCAGGAACACTTGATGGACTGATTGAGTGCATTTAGAGGCCTTGGGATGAAACTGATTCTGAAGCACGAGGTCCCTACAGGAAAGGCTCTGAAGCATTTGTCGCACTGTATGAAAACATTTCAAACAGACTGTGCTCATGGCTGAGGCAGCATGTGCTATATGCTGTATCCCAATAATCCTCTTTCTGATTAGCTGCTGTAGAGCTGTGATTGCACACTCAGATACAGTTGGTTAAATACTCAGTGGTGCACTGAGAGTAACAACTCTAAAGCAGCTAAAGTATTTGGAATAGTTTGGCCATTCTGTGCACCATTATATAATTACAGGTTCATTACAATCAGATGCCTTAAACTAATAAACGATATGTGGTTAATTTCAGTGTATTTGATAAAGCCTTATGGAAGTGAATCTAAAAATAAAGGGAAGCCACACAGAAACAGTAGCACTGCTTTGATGTTGGGTGCCGCCAGTTTGCAAAACCGAGCAGTGAACTTGCATACGCAAGGGATTGAATTGGTGTGAAAATGTGCATGGTTTTATGCCAAGTTTAGTTTTTATATATCGCGATGTGAGCGTGGAAATGGGCATACGCAACATTTGTGTGCATACGCATCGTTTATACACGAGGCCTCTGGTGTTTGCAGATGACACCACCCTGATTGGCCTGATCACAGATGGGGATGAGGAGCCATAACAGAGGTAGGTGAACCAGCAGTAGAAATGATTGTGGATTTCAGGAGACTCTCCTCACCACCTACACCCCTAGTTATAAGGGATGTCACTGTTAACAGGGTGGAATCATTTAAATATCTTGGCACAACTTTCACTTGCAGTCTGGACTGGAATTAAATCAAAACTGCTCATACGAAAAATCCTCAGCAATATGTATTTTTCTCCAACAACATAAAAAGTTTAACCTGTCTCAATAGGTGCTTGTACAGTTTTATTGAACTGTTATTGTGAGTTTTATGACTTTCACCATAACAGTCTGGTATTGCAATGCATCTATCTGCTCATTCAAAAACAGAAACTGCAGCATGTCATTCAGACAGCAGAAAAGATTGTATATTAGAAACTGGACTCTATTGGGATGCTATATACATCAAGCACCAGGAAACACGGTGGAAATATAAGGAAAGGCTATACTACCCTCACAACCATCTCCTTCATTTTTTTTATAATCAAGCATACATTACTGGTCACCTAGGTAAGAACTACTAGAAATATTAACAAAGTCTTTAAAAATGCAGTTACTATGGTTAAATAGCCTCTGATTCATCTCTGTCTTTTGTTTATTTCTCAACTCCTCCATCCAATCTAAATTACATTTTTATTTTCTGTTTATATTATAAGGAGTTACTTGATTTGGGAGTGCAATTCTACTATATTGTTTTATATATTGGGAAAGGCACTATATAGGCGCCTGACCCGACACAGACTTACAACGGAGACACGTGTAAAACAAAAAACAAATTTATTTTTCTTTACGCGTGGGGCACATCTTCCCCGTGTCCCACAGGAACAGCACAGTCCCAAAAAGCACACAAACAAACGCAAACAAAACACTCTTCTTCCTTCACTCCTCCCAGGCAGTTTTGTCCTCCTCCTCTCAACTCTGAATAGTGGCCGCAGGCTCCCTTTTATAGCCCACCCTGAAGTGCTTCAGGTGGCAATTAACCTAAATGAGGCTGCACCTCTGGGTGTGGCTGCGTTATCATCCACACGGGCTCAGGTAGCCTTGAACCCCCCTCCCCCCTGGCAGTGGCCACAGAACTCAAAAGGGATGAGCTCCAAAATCCCATGCCTGTGGCCCCGATGCAACCCAGGGGGTCTGCCACCAAGTGTTCCAGGGGATGTAGCATGGATCCCATGGGTGCTCCCCCGGATCTAGTGTCAAAGGGGCGTTCCGGCCAGGCATGTTTCCTTGCTGTCCACCACAATATCTGTGTTTTGTGCAATGTATTTTTCGTTATTACTGTATATAAAGTTGTGATAGTGTCATGTATTGCGTATTATGTTGTTTAATTTTATTTATCATGTTATCTGTATGGATTTAATACCAAGAGAAATTGCTAGCAACTATGTTGCCTGGTAATAAAGTTCAATGTTTTCAGTATTCTGTCATTTAGTATTCAGTATTCTTGATATCAGACCAATATTGCCTACGTAATCCAAGTCTTGTAGTACTGTGGTGAGTGTCTAGTATATTGTCTGTCTTCTTCCTCCAGTGATGCTGCACATAACCCAGTCCATAGCCAGAGTAAATAGAGGTGTGAGGATACAGCTTTGTTTGACATCTGTTTCCATCTTCGATGCTTCTGTCTGTTGGCTGTTATGGATGACTTTGCATTCAAAATTTTTATATAACAACTACATGATGCAGAATAGTTTCTGGGGTGTGTTTGTAGTGTTGGGAGAACCTTCCATGGGTATGCCCGATGTATGATGTCAAAGGTCTTTTCAAAGTTCACAAACACTATATAAAGAGGATTGCTCCATTCATAGGATTGTTCAAAAACCTGCAAAAGAACAAAGATTTGGTTGATGCAAGATTTTCCTTTCATGAAGCCAGCTTGTTCTTTACAAAGTATGGCATCCACTGTTTCAGTGATCTGTTGGAGAAATATGAAGCTGAATACTTTGTTGGTGAGTCATAGTAAGGTAACGCCTTCCCAATTGTTAAAGTTGCCCAGATCTCCCTTCTTTGGAAGTTGGATGATGCTGCCAGTGTTCCAATCAGTGGGAACCTCCTCACTACCCTATATCTTCAAATGGAAGATTCATGGTAGCACCTGGGCTTTGGGTTTCAGTATTTCTAGACATATTCCATCTGCTCAAACTGCTTTGTTGTCATTCAACTTTTTTATGGCTTCATTCACCTCTTCTGTTGTGATCTCTCCTAGGTCTATATTCAGGATTTTTGCTAGCACTAGCTGGTCTGGGTGGCTGCTGAAAGTGATGTTTCCATATTCTGCCTGATCCAGTTCTTTGGTGAGAGTGTGTTCTGTTCTTGATATGGTGGGTCTCTCCATTGTTGCTCTTTGGATTCTTTGCAATCTTGTATACTGTTTTTGTGACTATCTGTTCTTCAACTGACTATACCTCTTGAGAGTTGTTAGATGTTTTGTCATTTGTCCCTTCTTGTGGATGTGGTAATTGCTTTATACTTTTTCTTTTTACTGTAAATAATTCCCTCCATGAGTCTTAATGATTTTGGTTCCAGTAATTTCTTCTTGGCCTGTCTCTTTTCTTTAATGATCTTCCAAATGGTTTCAGAAATTAATTTTGTATTTCTTGATTTTCCTGTAGCCTATGACTGTTTTTACTATTTTTGTCATGGTAAGGCTTAAGTTGTTGATAGTCAGTACTGTGTCATCTTTGAGAATGCTAAATTGATTCCTTATGGCAACACTAAACACCCTAAAGACTGTTGGGTTTTTCAGTATGGTGGCATTGAGGTGCTGATTCCTGTTATGCCTGATCCTGGCATTCATCAATTTAAGGGTCAACTTGCTGTTTGGAGATTGTAATCACTGCCAATGTCAGTGTGTGTCACTTGCTGTTGACAATAATGTGGTCAATCTGACTCTGAGTTTTTCCATCAGGTGATATCCATGTCAACTTGTAGATTTTATTACTTCTGAAAAGATTGCCGCCAATGATGAACTCATTTTCTTTACTGAAATTGATGAATCTTGTTCCGTTGTCAGTTATGTCACAAGGCCGTGCCTCCCCATAGTCCTTCATTTTTGTTACTGAGTCTTGCATTGCAGTTTCCCATCAAAAATAGTATGTCATGCCTCAGGAAGTCTTCAATGGTAGCTTGCAGTTTGCTGTAAAAATTGTCTTTCTTTTAATCTTCTCAACCTCTATGGGTGCATTTGCAAGCACTATGGATAAGTTGGTAAACTTTGAGTTTACCCTCATTGATTGGTTTCCATTGTAGTAGTTCGTTGGTCCTATTGATGATGATGAGGGTAAGTCCCCTTTGATGGCTGTTGTCTTGCCTTTCTAACCAGATGATAACTTCACAGGAGTTTAGCTTCTGTCTTCTAGTGTCAATCCATCATACTTCTGTTACTCCTAGTATGCTCAAATTGTATTTGTTCATCTCTTTTACTGTTTGCTATATGTTTCTGGTTTGGTGCAGTGTCTGAATATACCAGCATCCAATTGTAATGTGTACTTTTGGTGTCAGGGGAATCCTGGGGGAATCCTTTTGAATTTAGTCTCCAATCTTAATTAATCCAGTTGCCTTGTTTGTTTCAGTCCTTCTGCTGGTAGTAGCTTTTTTCTCCCTTGTTATCATTTCTGTAGTGGATATGTCTTACTGGATGGGGTTACTAGGCCCAATCAAAAGAGTCCATTGGTGGAGGGCAGTGAGGCATTATAGAGGTATACTGTTGTTGGTATAAAGGAGCCCCAGTAGAATTTCTTGACACACTTCAGCTGAATAATTCATTGACTGAAAATACTTAATGATAGTGTGTCATGGAGAGGATATGCAGCATTGTTTATAGTGGTACTCAGTTTTGTTTTAATTTTCTCCAGTGGGTCAAGAGTGCATCCCATTACTGTGCCTGTCTTTTAATAAGCTTGTGGGCCAGCCTTGAAGTGATTTTAATGGCCTTGCACACTACAGCATAGAAGATTGCACTGGCCATCACAAAGTTGTAGAATATGTGAAGGATATCACCACCCACATTAAAGGAATGCAGTCTCCTAAGAAAAAAGAGTATGTTCTTTCCTTTCGTATATAGTTCCTCTGTGTTATAAGACCAGTCCAGCCTGTTATCGATGTCGACCCCCAAGTACTTATAGCTGTGCATCACCTCCACATCTGCTACCTAAATGATGAATGGGCATAATATCTCTTCATAAATAATGATACATTTTATGTATATAGCACCTTTCCCATGCTCAAAGCGCTTCACACTTCTTTGGTGTGGTAAAAGTTGATAGAGAGACAGATAAACATTATTTATTTGTCTTTAATGGGAAATTCAACTTTACATTTGCTCAAGAGAAGAAATATATAATACAGCAGGTCCAGCTTGCTGTGTCCATAAAATAGCATTTCATTAAAAGCTTGTTTCATCCAAAGTTACCTTGTTGTAGACACCAGCATCTAGAATCTTTAGAGCGCTCATAATGGAGTGAATCATTCCTGCTGCAGGATAATGCAACCCCCTCCAATTCAGTAACATGGACAAATTCAAATGGCATTTCAAAGTTTGGATCACACATATCAGCTTTAATTGTGATTGCATGATCAGACTACAGCTTTCATACCAGCAGCAATACTGAATAAAAAGCTGTTCGTGGTTCAGTGAATGGCAGTAAAAAAAGGAAATGTGTATTTACAATTTTACAGGCAAAACAAATACAGTATTTTATAACACAAATTCCCCAAACAACAGATACATTGGCCAAACAATTTGGTAGAAATTAGCAAATTAGGGTGTACGATGCAATTGCCATTATTAATCTGTTTTGCCAAAAAAAATGCAGTCTACTTTTACTGTCCTTACTGTTCAGTAAGAGGTTTTATGGAAGCAGCAAGCATGAAGGAGTCCCCAGCAAGCTGACACAAGTAATATACTGTAAATGTTCTGTCCTACTTGAAAAATAGATGGGTGCTACAGAGAAAAAAAAAACAAAAGGGTTTGTCTTCCGAAAAGTATGTCACATGTAAATGTGGACAAAAATCCAACTTCCAGTAGGTGGCTTCAGTTGTGGATTTCCTGTGCTAGTGCACCGTTGTTCCTCACTTCACCTACATATCTCTCTTTCATTCTTTCTCCTCATAGATTTCCTGGTTAAATCCCCTTTAGGCAAGCTGTATTGTCCCTGCAGTATCCTTAAAGGTGCAAATGCCCAATAAGAGACAATCCCACATCAACATATTTTACCACATATATATTTATGAAGAGGGCAAACTAACAGTACATGTGGCACTGACTACAAGTGGATGCATACAGTATCAGGGTTCTGCCTACTTTTTCCCAATATTTTTTTGCCCTAAATTAGGTTGTAAAGTCAACCCATCTTTAGGTTATCATCCAGTATAAATGGGAAAACTGAGAGAACGAATCACATTTTCAAAACATTTCTGCAATTCACCACATTTTTCAGACTAATTGAGTTGAAATTTTGCTTTTGGCGAGATGGCCCATGATAGTTTATATAATTTGGCTATCACCAAATCCACATTTGAATGTTTGCATAGGTTCAAGCTTTATCTGTTGTATCTCCCATCTGTTTTATCTTCACTTCTTAGTTTGATTGATTACTTAAATTAGAAAAGGGACATTTGTAGGTTGCTCTAGTGTAACTTGTTGATAGCAGGAGCATCTGCAAAGAATTTTGCAGATTGGAAGACATAGGTCAGCTCCAGATATTTGAACAATCCAGGGACTATATGAGACAATAAGATGATGGTTGCATCCCGAAAACTAGTTCCTAGATAAATATGTCTGTGGACTGTAGGAGGCGTTTCGCACCCCAAACCCCAGACGCAACTCATAACAACTCAGGCTTTGTTTAGTTAGTGTACAGTACCTTTATTACATGTGAAACACTTCCAAAATGATGCCCTCAAACAGAAAGAAATAATTGTCCAAATTTGATATGGCTGAAGTTGGCCATGGATGATATAAAAAGAATGGGTCTAACCCAAAAAGATTCCTAATGCTACTTTGGTGTATTAGTTTTAGTTAGCAGAACAAAAAACCCACGATTGTGTTAGGACTTCTGGATTGAAATCTACCTTGGTTTTTTTTTATTCTTTATGTTGATGTGCTCTGGTTCTGGTGTATCAATTACGTTTGGCCTCTTTTAGTTTTGAACTTGTCACCCTTCCGCTGACTATGATTTTGTCTATTCCTTAACTGTGCCATTTGGACCTTGTAAGGATGTGTGGAGTGTCTGTCTTGTTTGCTCAAGGTGATTATTTCTAAAAATGACTTGCAAAGTTGATGACATTCATACAACTGTGCAGCTCACCAAACTTCATAAAGTTGAGACAGACAACTGAACTAGAATGGTTACACTTACTGTATCTGCTGAGTTAGTAAGCCTGGATCAAGCATGAGTCATACACGTCCCAAAAGAAAATTCTCAGTCCAGAGTTGTTTTAAAAAAATATTTAGTAAAAATTCAAAGCAAACAGTTCACACAAGAATAGAGGAAAAAGTTGATACACCTACAGAATTAAAGGGCAAAAAGGAAAAAAATTCTTCTTTTTTGAACTTAACTTTTTCTTGTTAAACTTCAGTTGTTTTCTATGCTTAAGGATGTGTTATTTCTCAATTTTTTACTTAATACAGTATGTTCAGTACATTCTATACATATGGTGCTGCACGTTCAATAGAGCACATTACGTTATATATGGTTTGAAATTGTGTGTACTCCATGCCTTACCTACTGCAAGGCAGGCCACTAACTGGGACTAAGAGTTAGAGAGACAAGAAATAGTTAGAATTTTCCATTTCAATTTAGCTTGTGGAGGTTATAATAGAACTTTTCATATACTCTGCACTAATATCTGTCAGTCAGTCATCTTCCAATGGGGGTCTACTGGAGCCAATCCCAGCCAGCACAGGGTGCAAGGCAGGAACAAATCCCCGGGCAGGGCCCCAGCCCACTGCAGGCACTAATATCAACTTAATCTAAATAACTAACTTAGACTTACTTTCTTCTTTCATGATGTCATAGATTGTAAAAAAGCAAAATTAATTTTCTTAAGTGTGGTACAGTGGTAAGTGCTGCTGCCTCAAAACAAGGAGACTTCATGTTCTCTCCATATCAGCATGTGTGACCTCTGGGTGCTCTGGTTTCTTCCCACAGTCCAAAGACATGTAGGTTAGGTGTATTAGAGATGCTAAGTTGGCCCCTACGTGTGTATGTTAACCCTTTGATGGGCTGGAAGCCTATCTTGTAATTATTCTTGTCTTGTGCGTCATGCTTGCCAGGATGGGCTTCAGCTTCCCCTCGACCCTGTTCTGAATAATCGGGTTTGGAAAATGGATGGATGGTTGTTTCTCTTATGGCCTGTAGTTATAGAGAGATGGAAGTCAGCTCATCATTTCATTGGCATCAGAACAACTCTGAAGACTTTTAAATTAAAGGAAATGACCAATGTTATTATTAATTATAACCACCACTGTAGAACTGCTTTTTTACTATAAAATACACAAGGTGTCAAACATTTCCCAAGATTGGTAGGTCTACTTGAGTTGGTTCCATAAAATGATTATGAGACTTTTGATGCCTCAAAATGACACTATTTTCACCTAAAATTACTACAGACTGGTAAATGATTCATGTAAAAACAGTATTCAAAACTGAGACAACAGAACAACCAATTGCTTTCTAAACAGGTTTTGGACTTGAACTGAATAAAATTTGGCAATCCATCAGGGATTCACGGACTGAGAAAACATGTTGAATAGACAATTGTGGTAGGGAAGAAAGAAAACGTTAGGTGAAGAGAGTACTTTGAAAGCAAGTGCAGCCATGTTACACATTGCACACTGTGCACTCTATACCTAAAATGGTAAATAAAAAACTGCTTAGTGTCACACTCATTACATCAAGAACACAAATCCAAAAACTTACACAGGGGAAAATATATTTAAAGTATGGCATTCTTGCTTTCTTTTCCATCTTAAAAGGCAATTTTGGTAAAAAAATGAAAGAATTACAAAAACAAAATTTAAGTGTATTCTGAAGGAATTATACTTATTACAGAGAACGAACTTGTCAGCTAGCTGGAATTGTTTAAATCAAGTTCAGTCTTGAAAGTTTTTATTAATGTCTGCTTTTATTAGGGTGCTTGTACTGTTAAGCAAGCCAAGTGAAAGGTATTAGTTAATTCATGTATATTCTATTCAAGTCAAATAAATATCTTTGTATTTAGAATTTCTTTTGCTTAATGGTGCTGATGTTATTACACATATGCATATAAGAGACCAAACATAAACAGCAATCAGCCATGCCATACACTCAATGAATGATATACCGCAATAAATAAGCTGTAAACTCATATTCCTGTTAATCTAGGTGCTAAAAGCGTCCAGGAGATAAAGAAAGAAAACTAGATATTGCTCTTTTTCTGCTAAAAGACAGGGACTTATGTATATGCTCTAAGGATAGGTACTTATAATAGTTGTACAGTGTGTGTGAAGTAATAGAAGCTAATTGTGAATTATTTATCATTGTATATCTATTGTGTGTAATAGCCAGTTATTCTACCACTGTTTCAAAGATTTGTTCCTAACCCTAACAATTTTATTGAGGCTTCAATTAACACTGCTTAAAGTTCCAAATCAAGCTGTGATGTTGAAAGTCAGAATAAATTTATTGAAACATGTAATAAACGTAAAGGGCTGTCTAATTACATGAAGTTTTCTCTGCTTCTGGAGAAATAAAAGATTTGCTGACATTTGAAACATTAATATATTTAGTTAAACAATATTGATAAAGGTGACTAGATACTGTACTTCTCTACCTATTCTATAAACCCACCATCCACCTTTGGAATGAATGTTCTGTCAAGATTCAGATCAAAACCCCCTATATTATTTAAATCCTCTTTATTTATTTATTTTTTTAGTTGTAAGACCATTAGTCTCTCATGGGGGTCCTGTGTGTAGCTGTTTTTTTTTTTTTGTAATAGAGACATCTTGACATCATGCATTGAGCTGTATGACCATCACTGAAAATCTCTTTTATTAGTAATATTGATACACCAAAACCGGATCCCAAATATGTTCCTAATATAACAGCACTGAATTTTTAGTAAAGCTGGAAATATGCCAGGATCAGGAGAAAACCAGAGAAAATGATACATGAAAGGTCTTCTAAAAAATTAATTATCACCTGAAAAGGCATAGCAGCTTTTCAGGCAGGTCCAGAGACACAGTTTGGGTTCTTCATTATTCACCTTGACTATGACTTATTTTTATTAATAAAGGCATCTGATTTATTTATCTTTTTTTTTTCCTCATTGGTGTTATTCAGATGTAGGTTGTTAGCACAATATGCCTCTGTTCTCATAATAATATAGCCTTATACTTTTGTTTTGTTAATAATATTATTAGAGAGGTGTCAGGAATCACTGTTTGGTATATGTTCTGATCACTTGGGTAAAGTAGGTGCAGGACTGCCAAATGATCTCCACCTGGTAGTGAGTTAGCTCAAATAGGTAGCGCATCTAATGGACAAAGCTTGGAAGATTTATATCTCTCTATTATATATAAATATTCTTTGGACTAGACAAGATGTGACTTTTTCAGAAAGACACTTTCACGTCCTGCGAGACTAGACTGTGCCAAGAGATTTAACCATGCTCGGGGCCAGAAAAAGACAAAAGAGTAGATGACAAAGTAGAACATCATAAAGAATTCAAAAACTTTGGTGTGATACACATGCAGAGCAGGTTAGAGATAATGGAAGTAGGAAAATTCAAAAGTCTCAAAAAAATTATAGTAAAGATCGCATTAGCGCAAACAAACAGAAATTATTACTCAGTGAAATAATGGATCAGTGAAACAAGATCGAATAGTGTTTCTTCCCAATGAAGAAGCATATCCGTGAGAATTAAAAGATTTATTGTTTGGTGAAAGTAAAATCCACATATGCTGTCACGCTTGGGTCACAGAGTTGCACAGATACACAGGAGATCTTAGAGACAGAAATGTTATTCAAACACTTGTGAAATAGGCGACCCGGACACAGGCAGGCAGACACATTTAAATCCATCACCACACGTTTATTTACAAAGTATTTACAAGTCACTATGTGCACCACACCAACAAACCCCCACCGTCTCCCAAAGTCCTGGCTCCTTCACTTGCCGTCTCTCTTTCCTCCACACAACACACTCAGAGCCTCTCCTTGCCACCTCCTCTCTGACCTCGTCCACCTCCACACCCGACTCCAGCCTTGATTGTAGGGAGGTGGCTCCTTAAATAGGCAGACAGCTGCGGACCACAACCGGCCACCTGCCACACACTTCAAAACAAACATAAGTCTCTTTCAGGAGTGAATCGAGCTCTGTGTGTAGTCGGAGGGGACAGTTCCATCCCTCAATTAAAAGAATAGAAAATCTTCCTCTTCGCCTTGGGAGTGTGACCCCCAACAGGAGCAGAGGATGTCTGGGGGAGAAGAGAGACAAGGCACTGAGACAAAAGGACAGCTGCTCTACAGGCTTTTAAACGTTTGAAGCACGTTTGAAGTATGAGATGCAGATCATGCGGCACGGCAGCAACAGCAAGCCAGCAGCTGATTGAGCAAAGAGAAGGTAAAAAAAAAAAAACTGTAATTGTTTCCCATTGTATCACCATCTAAGAGGGGGTTTTGGAGCAGTGACCGCATCTCCTTGGGGTGCATTCAGACCCCCTCTTCACAACGGCACGTAGCCCAAGAGAATCTCTTCCTGCATCTTGGGACAGAAACTCTGAATGACCTGAATGAGTGAATTTCCCCTTGGGATTAATAAAGTATCTATCTATCTATCTATCTATCTATCTATCTATCTATCTATCTATCTATCTATCTATCTATCTATCTATCTATCTATCTATCTATCTATCTATCTATCTATCTATCTATCTATCTATCTATCTATCTATCTATCTATCTATCTATCTATCTATCTATCTATCTATTCAAGACCTTAACAGTTGACTAAGCTACTAAGAACTATAGCCAGAAAGTGGTGGGTATCTATTATGACAGCAACCCTAGAAAACTGTTGGTGGATACTAGTGATAAGGAATGTTGTCTGGTTGAAGAAAGAGGTCTTCCTTGCAATGTTAGCAGAGGGTGGCTTCCATTTTTAAAAGGGAGGGATAAGAGGGTTTTTCTCAAATTACTTGCAAATTTCACTCCTCAGCTGTCCATGAAAAGTCTATGCCAGGTTGTGATAGCTGAACCGCAGATCCAGGAGGAGGAAATTGCATTCTGTACTAGCCTTGGAACAGGTGACCCATCCTTTAACCTGGCACAGAAGGTTGAGGGGCTCCTGGTATTTGCCATTCCTCTCTGCAATGCTTTGTGAACTTGGAAAAAGTTTTCGATAGTGTACTCCATATTGTCTTGTGCTTCAAAAGTATTAATCTGCCATATGGTCACTACATTTATGGAGTGACACTTCTATTTGCAAATATGCCATTAACTACTTATGCATGGGGTGTCCCACTATATTTCAAAGTTGCAATAAAGTGTATGTTGCAATAAAACCACCATAAGTCAAACAAAAGCAGTACTTGTATTTTTTCAGACCCAATTGTGCCTCCTTTCAAATAAATTATAGGTTTTCATGTTGTCTGCTCTCTTTATTAGTAAAATATGAGATTTGCATACATAAACACAGAGCTGAGTAAATCGGCTTTTATCAAAGATCCTACCTACGTTGAGACACATATGGTGAAGGGCCCATTACCATTGGATAGCTAAGATTCAGAGCATTTCAATGATGTTTGGTTGTTGTTGTTAGTTTGAGGGTAAGGCAAGAGTCAAGCTGAATGTTGGGGTGTCAACCGGGCCACCCAATTTACTCAAAATAATAAATAAACTCAAATTAACAAGCACTTGATGGCGCAAGTGCTAGATAAACAAAAGGAAAATGTTGCCTTAGGTAGTAGCTTAAAGGCTTTTGAGAGCAATCAGGTCTCAGAGTCGGAGGTCCATAGTACGAGTGACTCATCTTCTGAATGAGACGCCTCCTACCGGAAGCACCTTGCTTTTATAGCTTGTGGACCAGAAGGGGCAATGTCAGTTATCCTCAGTGGGCATCTTCTCAGAGCTGTGGATGACAAAAGAGACAGAAGAGTCATTGATCACGCCACATGGTGTCCTGGTGTGATAGTGCTTACCTTTGAAGAGCCTGGAAGGTGACCCTCTGTCACGCACATGTGACATTATTTATGATTGTATATTTCATATTACATGTCACAGCTGTGCATAAAAGACAGGAATTAAATTGCTTGCATGGCAGTTTATCTTTATGCACTAGCTTATGTAAGAGTGCATGGGGATTGTTAGGTGCAATAAGACTTGAAGTTTATATTACAGAAATGTCTTCTTCAAAAAAAAACAACATACAGCTCTAGAAGGCCTATAAAAGTTACAGAATGCTAATGATACAAAATACAAAGTCGCAGTTTTGATAGTGAGTTTATTTGCTGATGGGCTCGATGCTACCCTTGATTTGTATTTATTGCTCATTGTATATCTTTGAAGTGTCACGGTGTGCAGTTTTACATTTCAAGAGTCACGGGTTAAATTGCCATATCTGGGCACTGTCTGCTGCATATTCTCTTTATGTTACTTTTCGGAGCAGTACTCTTCCTGTTTCAAATCAGAGTAAAGGCAACATTTCTTAGCATACTGCTAAAGTACCATTACACTGTACCATCTTGAAGTTTCATGTTAGGACACCCCCTTTTGATTGAATGTCCGTGAACCTCATTGTGCAAACTTTCAATGGGGACTGCTCTTCAATTGAATGTATTCGTATTATGCCATGCCAAACTGCCGTTTGCAGTTTTACATGGGTATCCACCTGTACTCTGCTCTTGATCAAAAGTCCCTGAATCACACAACCCAAACTTTCACAGTCAAAGTCAAAGTGAAGTCAAAGTGAACTTTATTGTCATCTCAACCATATACAAGTATACAGATAGACAAAATTCCGAAGCTCAGGGTCCACAGTGTAACAACATGACGTGCAAATAATAAACTAAAAATAGAATTAAAATTAAAACACAAACAGAACAAGACATTGTGCAAAGACAAGACAAAGAAGTAGCAGCAATTTTGACGTGTAGTTAGCAATATGAACATTGATGCAATGTATGGTATTTGCAATCTAGATACATAAATATAGTCAACAGATATGTAATATAATAAATAATAGATATAGATAATACAGAAATTATCAGTGTATGATAATAGTTGTTTAAGACATGTGTAAACAATGACAGGTCAGAATGTTTCACAGCAGAAGGATATCAAGAGTGTCAAAATACTTAAAGGTCAGTATGAGATTTTCAGTTCTTTTCTATATGCACACTAGTCTTTGCAGGAAAGTGGCTTGCATGTATAAAAGTTCTGTTTTTAGAGGTGGTTGAGGCAGTGTGGAAGATCCCAGGGGGCAGCATGGTTTTAAGGAGTCTAACAGCTTGGGGGTAAAAACTCTCCTGCAGCATAGCAAATCTGGCTTTGATGCTGCAGTACAGTGCATCCGGAAAGTATTCACAGTGCATCACTTTTTCCACATTTTGTTATGTTACAGCCTTATTCCAAAATGGATTAAATTCATTTTTTTCCTCAGAATTCTACACACAACACCCCATAATGACAATGTGAAAAAAGTTTACTTGAGGTTTTTTGCAAATTTATTAAAAATAAAAAAACTGAGAAATCACATGTACGTAAGTATTCACAGCCTTTGCTCAATACTTTGTCGATGCACCTTTGGCAGCAATTACAGCCTCAAGTCTTTTTGAATATGATGCCACAAGCTTGGCACACCTATCCTTGGCCAGTTTCACCAATTCCTCTTTGCAGCACCTCTCAAGCTCCATCAGGTTGGATGGGAAGCGTCGGTGCACAGCAATTTTAAGATCTCTCCAGAGATGTTCAATCAGATTCAAGTCTGGGCTCTGGCTGGGCCACACAAGGACATTCACAGACTTGTCCCGAAGCCACTCCTTTGATATCTTGGCTGTGTGCTTAGGGTCGTTGTCCTGCTGAAAGATGAACCGTCGCCCCAGTTTGAGGTCAAGAGCGCTCTGGAGCAGGTTTTCATCCAGGATGTTTCTGTACATTGCTGTAGTCATCTTTTCCTTTATCCTGACTAGTCTCCCAGTCCCTGCCGCTGAAAAACATCCCCACAGCATGATGCTGCCTCCACCATGCTTCACTGTAGGGATGGTATTGGCCTGGTGATGAGCGGTGCCTGGTTTCGTCCAAACCTGATGCCTGGCATTCACACCAAAGAGTTCAATCTTTGTCTCATCAGACCAGAGAATTTTCTTTTTCATGGTCTAAGAGTCCTTCAGGTGCCTTTTGGCAAACTCCAGGTGGGCTGCCATGTGCCTTTTACTAAGGAGTGGCTTCTGTCTGGCCACTCTACCATACAGGCCTGATTGGTGGATTGCTGTAGAGATGGTTGGCCTTCTGGAAGGTTCTCCTCTCTCCACAGAGGACCTCTGGAGCTCTGACAGAGTGACCATCGGGTTCTTGGTCACCTCCCTGACTAAGGCCCTTCTCCCCCGATCGCTCAGTTTAGATGGCTGGCCAGCTCTAGGAAGAGTCCTGGTGGTTTCGAACTTCTTCCACTTACGGATGATGGAGGCCACTGTGCTCATTGGGACCTTCAAAGCAGCAGAAATTTTTCTGTAACCTTCCCCAGATTTGTGCCTCGAAACAATCCTGTCTCGGAGGTCTACAGACAATTCCTTTGACTTCATGCTTGGTTTGTGATCTGACATGAACTGTTAACTGTAGGACCTTATATAGACAGGTGTGTGCCTTTCCAAATCATGTCCAATCAACTGAATTTACCACAGGTGGACTCCAATAAAGCTGCAGAAATATCTCAAGGATGATCAGGGGAAACAGGATGTACCTCAGCTCAATTTTGAGCTTCATGGCAAAGGCTGTGAATACTTAAGTACATGTGACTTCTCGATTTTTTTATTTTTAATAAACTTGCAAAAATCTCAAGTAAACTTTTTTCATGTTGTCCTTATGGGGTGTTGTGTGTAGAATTCTGAGGAAAAAAATGAATTTAATCCATTTTGGAATAAGGCTGTAGCATAACAAAATGTGGAAAAAGTGATGCACTGTGAATACTTTCCGGATGCACTGTATCTTCTCTTGGATGGCAGAAGTGTGAAAAGTCCATGTGAGGGGTGTAAGGGGTCCTGCACAATGCTGCAGGCCTTGCAGACACTGCATTTGTAAAATATGTCCTGTAGTGAAGGGAGAGGCACCCCAATAATGTTCTCTGCTGTCTTCACTATCCTTTGAAGGCGCTTGCGGTCGGATATGTTGCAGTTGCCATACCAGACAGTGATGCAGCTGGTCAGAACACTCTCAATGGTGCCTCTTTAGAACATGGTTAGGATGGAAGGGGGAAGACTTGCTCTGCTGGGCTTTCTTGATTAGTGATGAGGTGTTATGTGTCCACATAAGTTCCTCAGTTATGTGCACACTGAGGAACTTGGTACTCCTAACAGTCTCCACATCTAAACCGTTGATGCTGAGTGGGATGTGGGCAGGATGTGATTTTCTGAAATCCACGATTATCTCTTTTGTCTTGTCAACATTGAGAGATAGATTATTGTCTTCACACCATGCAAACAGCTGTTCCACCTCTTCTCTGTATGTTATTTCATCATCCCTGCTTATCAGTCCCAGCACCGTCGTATCATCCGCAAACTTGATGATGTGGTTGGTGTTGTGTGTGACTGTGCAGTATTGAGTCAGCAGGGTGAACAGCAGTGGACTAAGCACGCAGCCCTGCAGCGATTCCAGGCTTGTGCATAATTAGAATGTCTTGGTTATGTACTGTAAAGTATATTTTTTGAAAGAAAATCATAAAATGCCTATTTTTTTTAAGTTGATATTGGTGTGAAACAAAGGTATTTATTCATATAAAGACGTTCTAATCTTCAGCTGTTTGCAGCACCTTTTTACATAAGCAGAATAAATGCCAAAGACCTAAGGGATAAGGCATAAGGGATAAATAGGGTCCTTTCAATGTGGGTACTCGATTCTAGCAAGAGTGTTGTTTGCTATTCATAATTTTCATGTATGGGATATCAAGGCACAGCCAACGCTTGAAGACTGCACTAAGAGTGAAAACTCTGCATTTTGCTAATGATGTTTTCCTCTTAGTATCGTCAGACTGTGATGTTTGCTGCAAACAGGAAATGCGATCAGCTTAGTGGGATATGATTAGGATGAGAATTAGCTTTTTTAAATCTGAGGTGACTGACCTGTCCTGGCAAAGTATGTCTTACTCATGTACTAGAATAAGGTGAAGAAAAGGGCAGTAATTCCACAAATGAATGTTTTTGATAGTGGAAATTAAAACAGAAATTGGGGTTCCTCGACAGGTCTGATTAACTCATTCTTCATGGTTGGTGAGGTGTCAACCCATACTGTGTGATGCCAGAGTAAAATCATTGCTTCAACATCAATCTTAAGTGGTTTAAGCAGTTAGCATGTCCCCTGAGTGCATTCAACCTACATGCACAACAAGTTCAGTTGAAAAGGTTTGCTTTCTTTAATTTAGTAAGAACCAAAAGCTCAGTTCTGTAGGCGAGACATAAATAATTGTGAGCTAGCATGTTAACCTAAACTTCAATTTAATAACAGCCACCTTAATCTCTCTAACCCAAAGCTTAACACACAAAAACAATTGAATGTTAAGCAGAAAAAATACTAATAAAGTGACACAAATACACTGATGGCAAACAATCACAATATAAAAATGAAATATACAAACTGGACTTACAATAATGACACTATTGTAAGTGAATGAAACTATACATCATTTGTTTTTCAATTAACAAGTCTCAAGTTTTTGAACCCAAGTCCCAATTCAAGTCCCAAATCAAGTTGGGCAAATCTCGAATTAATGAAACAATACATCATTTGTTTTTCAATTAACAAGTCTCAAGTTTTTAAACCCAAGTCCCAATTCAAGTCCCAAATCAAGATGGGCAACTCTCGAGTTAAGTCGGACAAGTCTTCTCCTAAACCTTGTGATGGATGGCCGGGACCCATGCCAGGCCGGGCCGCCCCTGCAGCATATGTTCCAGGGGAGCAAGCATGGGAAACCCAATATCTCCCCCTGGACGCTAGATGGCAGCCTCCCTGGGTTGCAGCAGTGCCTTGGACTCCTGCAGGGCTTCATGGGAGTTGGAGTTTGGTGCAGACCTGTTGGGTTCTGCAGGCACTGCCAGGGGGTGCTGCAGCAGGAGCTGCTAGCCCCTTTTGGGCACTAGTTTCGCCACACCCGGAAGTGTAGCCGGATGTCGGCAATCAAGCACCGGGAGCACTTCTGGGTGCCTAATAAAAGGAGCCAGCAACCACCACTCATTGGCCAGAGTCGGGAGGACAAAGCTTGGAGGAGTGGTGGTGGAAGAGAAAGGAGAAAAAAGTGTGTGGTGTGTTTGGTGGTGCTTGTACACTTGGGACTGTGTTGTGCCTGTGGGGATTACAGGGAAGACGTGCCCAACAGGTGAAGAAAATAAAAAGTTTCTTTATTTTTATATGTGCCTCCGGTTTGAGTTTGTGTCGGATCAGGTGCCTATATAGTGCCTTTTCACAACCTCAAGCCTCAAACAAGCGATAATACATTTTCACCAAATTTAATTCTACAAAATACATTTTTTTAAACAGTATTACATTTATTATTACATTTCCAAAATATCAACTCCATGTTAATTCTTCTTCTTTTGGCTGCTCCCGTTAGGGGTTGCCACAGCGGATCATCTTCTTCCATATCTTTCTGTCCTTTGCATCTTGTTCTGTTACACCCATCACCTGCATGCCCTCTCTAGCCACATCCATAAATCTTCTCTTAGGCCTTCCTCTTTTCCTCTTGCCTGACATCTCTATTCTTAATCCTTCACCCAATATACTCAGCATCTTTCCCCTGCACATGTCCAAACCAACGCAATCTCGCCTCTCTGACTTTGTCTCCCAACCATCCAACTTGAAGTGACCCTCTAATGTACTCATTTCTAATCCTATCCATCCTCGTCACACCCATTGCAAATCTTAGCATCTTTAACTCTGCTACCTCTGTCTCCTGCTTTCTCCAACCCATAAAACATAGCTGGTCTCACTACCGTCCTGTAGACCATCCCTTTCACTCTTGCTGATACCCATCTGTTACAAATTACTCCTGTCACTCTTCTTCCCCCATTCCATCCTGCCTGCACTCTCTTTTTCACCTCTCTTCCACAATCCCCATTACTCTGTACTGTTGATCCCAAGTATTTAAACTCATCCACCTTCGCCAACTCAACTCCTTGCATCCTCACCATTCCATTGACCTCCCTCTCATTTACACACATGTATTCTGTCTTGTTCCTACTGACCTTCATTCCTCTCCATATCTCCACCTCTCCAGGGTCTCCTCAACCTGCTCCCTATTATCGCTACAGATCACAATGTCATCAACAAACTTCATAGTCCAGGGGGACTCCTGCCTACTCTCGTCTGTCAACCTGTCCATCACCATTGCAAATAAGAAAGGGCTCAGAGACAATCCCTGATATAATCCCACCTCCACCTTGAATGCATCCATCACTCCTACTGCAGACCTTACCACAGTCACACTTCCCTCATACATATCCTGTACAACTCTTACATACTTCTCTGCCACTCCCATCTTCTTCATACAATACCACAGCTCCTCTCAAGGCACCCTGTCATATGCTTTCTCCAGGTCCACAAAGATGCAAAGCAACTCCTTCTGGCCTTCTCTATACTTCTCCATTAACATCCTCAGAGCAAACAAAGCATCTGTGGTGCTCTTTCTTGGCATGAAACCATACTGCTGCTCACTAATCATCACCTCACCTCTTAACCTAGCTTCCACTACTCTTTCCCATAACTTCATGCTGTGGCTCATCAGTTTTATCCCACTGTAGTTATTACAGTCCTGCAGATCCCCCTTATTCTTAAATATCTGCACCAGTACACTTCTTCTCCACTCCTCAGGCATCCTCTCACTTCCAAGATTCCATTAAATCTCTCCTAAACTCCTCCATGTTTTCACAGGTATATCATCTGAACCAACGGCCCTTCCATTTTTCATCCTGTTCATAGCTGTCCTTACTTCCTCCCTGCTAATCCGTTGCACTTCCTGATTCACTATCTCCACATCATCCAACCTCTTCTCTCTCTTGTTCTCTTCATTAATCAGCC
Source organism: Erpetoichthys calabaricus (assembly GCF_900747795.2). Lineage (NCBI taxonomy): Eukaryota > Metazoa > Chordata > Cladistia > Polypteriformes > Polypteridae > Erpetoichthys > Erpetoichthys calabaricus. The sequence goes on from NC_041400.2 coordinate 77,467,891, forward strand.
TCTCAAAGTACTCTTTTCATCTGCTCAACACACTCTCCTCGCTTGTGAGTATGTTTCCATCTTTATCCTTATCACCTGTGGGGAACAGCCCGGACACAGACAGGTAGACATGTTGATTCACCACACACATTTATTTACACTAATATTTACCCAGTGCCACAGCACCAATCACAGTGCCCCATCGCCAGCGAAGACCCATTGGTCCGAGCGACACACCCCGTTAGGGCGGCTCCCCCGAAGTGGGTCCTACTCTCTGTCCAGGGTCCATTCCGGCACCCTGGAACTCTCTTCTTCAGCACCCCCTCTGAGATCTACCCGCCCTGCTGTTCAGTGCCGCTCGTGCCTTCGCAGCCTCCGCCGGTTGAGGGGCTGCCCCATCGCCAGCGAAGTGTCGTCCGGCCAGACGGTCCGTCCGATGAGGGTCGGCTTCCCCCGAAGCAGGTCTTACTGCTCGTCCCGGGCCCAATCCTGCAACACACAGAAATACAGGGGCAGAGCCGCTGCCTGGACACCCTTCCCTGGCGTCCCTCTGTGCAGCGCACTGGCAGCGCTCCCCCCTTTTACAAGGACCCCGGAACTTGCCTGTTCGGAACATCCTCCGCGGATTGCGTGTCCCTCCAGCTGATGGGACCGCCTGCCTTCCTCTCCATTCCACCGGCTCTGGGGAGTGGCTCTTCACTGGATGCGGGCACCCAGCTGCACGTCCCTTCCTGTTGGAGGAATCGGCACACAGCCCTCGATCCCTCCTTTCCCTCTTGGACGCCCTGACAGTTTGAGTCTGCGCATGACAAACGCGCAACCCCATTCCCGTCTGCGTCCATGCTCGGGGCATCGGGCGCTAGGACCCAGGGCACTCATAAGCCCCTGTCCGCTCTGCCCTCTCGCTGTTTCTCCCCTCACCTCGCAAGCAGCCTGCCCCGCCGCATCCGCTGTTGGAGACCCACTGACATGGTTCAGATCACTGACATCACGGTCCCCATCAGTGGGATCTCCCTTTCTCTTTACGGGGTCGGTCTCACTCACCGTCCCCGCCGCGTCCCTCCGGCTGAAGACTCCAGCGCCGCGCCGATCTGCCCACTGTCGCAGCGTCGTCACGGACGCGGCCGCCTTCACCTCCAGCTCCTTCAATCCTCTACGGAGGACACGTATCACCTGTAAAAGCGACTCTGCGGGCTGCAGGCATTCCTCCAGCTCACGCAGAGCTTCTGCTGGCAAGCATAAAGAGTCAGTCAGCAGTTGCCCTACCTTTTTGTCAGGCATATCCGCCGGCTGCTCTCTGAGGGGCCTTCCCACAGGCCCCGTCGGGTCCTTCCTCAGCCCAGGATTGACACTCCTTGGGCCCGCCTCCATCCAATCATCGGAGGGCTCACAGGACACACCGTCCAATCCCGTGCCTGTCACGGGGAGGGACTTCCGGTCTGCAGCCATTTTGGCTCTGTTTCTCTGTCTCCTGGTGCGGCGACGTGCCTTCCTGGAAGCTAGCAGCTGCTGTGGCTTGTCAAGCTGCAGCGACTCCTTCCTCGTGGCACTGCATGCTGTCGTTTCGGCGCCGACGACAGCCTGAGGATCGGCATATCCCTGCCTGAGTTGAGTCCCTGCCTGCAAAACAAAAGGTAAGTTTGCCCCCGCGGGGCCGATCGCCATTGGGCAGAGCACTCACCTCCTGGGTCTTGTTTCTCTGTGTCGCCGTCCTCACCACGCTGCCGTGTCGGACGTCCTCAGCGACAGCGTGCCTGCTGGAGCTCACTGCACTCCGGCAACGTCCTTGATCTTTTCCCCGCACCAGGGGAACATGGCCATTTAGTGGACCGGTGGTGGGCCATGAGGTGAATCGCTCTCGCTGAGTTGTGCATGAGTCGCTCCCGAGGCGCGTGTGTGGGCCAACCTGCTGCTCCGGACTGCCCACAAAATTATTTTTTAGGGGTCCCTGCCTTGTAACAGGCAGAGAGTCCCATCTGGGATGCCATTGTGGGGAACAGCCCGGACACAGACAGGTAGACATGTTGATTCACCACACACGTTTATTTACACTAATATTTACAACAGTAGTGAGCACAATACCCAGTGCCGCAGCACCAATCACCCCTTCAGTCCTGGCCACAACACAATGCCTTCTCTCAGTCTCTGGTCCGCCTCCACTCCTCTCCACCAAGCTTCGTCCTCTTCCACCCGACTCTTGCCCTGACTGGACGGAGGCGGCCCCTTTTATTCATCCCGGAAGGGCTCCAGCTGCCCCCTGAGGGCTCATAGCCACACCCCTGTGTGGCGGAAGCTCCCATGGTGAAACCGGAAGTCCACCGGGTGTCTCCAAGTCTCTTCCCCCCAGTACTTCCCAGTGTAGCGGAAGTACTGAGGTACAACACTCCCAAGGCATTGGGGCGCCCCCTGGCGGTGACCACGGGCCCCTACAGGGATGAGCTTCCAAGCTCTGTACCCGTGGTCCCCACAGCAACCAGGGAGGACGCCCCCTCGTGTTCCGGAGGATCCACAAGCCTTCCTCCGGTCCTCCTGGGCGTCCCGGCCGGGCATGAACGCCCGCTGGGCACCACACACCCTAACCTGCTGCACATCTTTCCAAGCTAGATCCCCCTGTATAGCCAATCAGTACAGGTCCTTTTCTCCCTCCTTAGTGTCCAACTTTTCATACAACTCACTATACACCTTTTTTTTTAGCCTTTGCCACCTCTCTCTTCTCCTTGCGCCTTATCTCCTTGTACTCTTGTCTACTTTCTGCATCTCTCTGACTATCCCACTTCTTCTTTGCCATCCTCTTCCTCTGTATACTCTATTGTACTTCCCCATTCCACCACCAGGTTTCCTTTTCCTCCTTCCTCTGTCCAGATATAATGCCAAGCACCCTTCTTGCTGTCACCTGAGAAAGCAGGAAAAAACATTATTAACTGTAATGATTATAAGTTTCCATCTATCCATCCATTATCCAACCAGATATATCCTAACTGCAGGGTTGCGGGGGTCTGCTGGAGTCAATCCCAGCCAACACAGGGCACTAGGCAGGAAGCAGACCCCGGACAGGGAGCCAGCCCACCGCAGATGATTATAAGTATTTAACTCACAAAATACCAATGACTGTTATTTGTATTAATCATGCTGCAGAGAACTATATGATTTTACACTTCTATATGATTTGATCTGCATTTAGGTAGGAAAGGAATTATGTTTATGCACAGAATATGAGACTGATTTAATTCTTCTATGTGAAAGTGCTAACCTCTTGATATTAACAGAACACCCTGTGAAATTATAAATAAATGTGATTGTTTTCTTCACTCTTGCTTAAAAATACAAGACAAAATTGTCATTTATGAATTAATAAATAAGGATTATTAATCGAATCAAACAAACATAATCTAGTGAAGATATTAAAGTTATAAGAATGTAATCTCTTTATAACTAATGCAATGAACTTTAAGAAAACTGCTTAAAATGGGTTTGTATGTGTGTACTGAGAGGTCACAGTCTTTAGATAATGTAGACGCCTGGTACTGCTTTGTTTTTCTGTACTCCTGAATGTCATAAATTAAAGATGTAACCCTAATTCATGTATGACCTCAAAATAAACTGCTATGTTTTTTTCTGTTCTCTCTTTGGCTAATGAACAAGCTAGGTGATAAAAGGGTGAACAGTTTTTTCTTTTGCCAGTCTGCCCGAACTCAAATCAGTTGGCTGAGCTTTGGGGGCTTGCAGTCTCACAATCTCTAACTCACCAAGAATAAAGAATAAAGAAATTGCTTTTAATTTTAAAATGGTGTTTATCTCGTCGTTTTCCGACTTCAGCGCTCACAGTTTTGGTGCCCCGTGTGAGGACAGAGACGGCCAAGCGACTCCTTGAGCGGGATCGTCCAGAGGACCGGTAAAAGGACTGACACCGGCCGAATCGGGAGGACCAGCTCTGGAAAAAGTTAGGACTGGCCTGCCTCGGACGAATCCTGCGTAGGGAGCCCTTGACCTCCTCTGATTCTTCCTGAAAGTCGAGTGAACTGGGAACTTCCAGACGGGAGGAAAATTCTTGGTGAGTACCTGGGGTTTTCTTGACTGGGAAAGATAGTCTTAGCCGATTAAGGCGCCTCCGGACGGAAATAAAGGTGCCAATAGTTAGTGAGTACGCCCCTAGGAATTGAAAGAAATAGTAAAGAAAGAAGGGGTTGGAAGAACAGAAAGTAGAAAAGGAGAAGGAGTTGGTCTCGACCGTTATAGGAGATGGACGTCTGAAGCAGAGCTCCGCTTGCAGCGGCTTTAATTTCCCACGTATTTCACATTGTTTAGAGGTATCCTGTATTTAACCCGACCAAGGAACTTCCACTACAATATACAAGCATGAGTAACAAGAAGACAAGTCAGAAAGAACCGGAAAAGAAACTTAAAGCTGCTTCAAAGTCTGGACAGACATACGGCCCAAGTGCAAGGTATGGCCTCTCGGAAACTGACTTGGAACAGGCAGACGAAGGCGCAGATCTCCTGGGACCCCGATCCATTGTTTCGTCTCCAGTCGAGAGTGAAAACGGGAGCGAAGGTGTAAGTGATACAGGTGATACATGTCACGCTGGATCGCCGATTTCTGAAGTTCATTCGAGACTAGAAAAGGCCCTGCGGGATGTGCTTTCATCTACTCATCGTGAGCCTGCAGCACCTGCCGTAACAGGAGCTGCACTTCCACTGGCAGAGCATGAAATCCGAAGTGAACTGTCCGAACTGAAAGAGATAATTGCTACACTGGCTACGGCCATAATTGAGCTTAAGAAGGAAAACAAGAATGATCTTATGAAGTCTAACATTGAGCTTAAGAAGGATAACAAAGACCAGGAAACGCGTCTATTTAAACGTTTTGACGTGAACTTTAAAGGCATGTTTGAGAAATTAGAAGAACACATCGAAGAAAATAGATTCAAACTGAAAATGCTTACCGATCAGATTAAAGACGTTACAGTTCAGCTGGATGACGTTAAGCAGGCACTCACGGCTTGAGTTGAAACAGCGGAACAATTGGCTTCTAACGCCAATGAAAAAGCCACAGCTGCGAATTCCGAATGCAAAAAACTCGGAGACAGACTTGCGGCCCTGGAAGATGGGCACAGAAGAAATAATACAAGAATTGAGGGTATACCTGAGAAACGAGAAAGCTCAAGCCCAATGAAATTTGCCGTAGAATTACTGTCTAAAATAATTGGAAATGATTTTAAACTCGACATTGAGATAGCAGCTGCTTATCGCACATACAGTTCTAGTACACTTTAAACCCAGGTCTTTTATTGTCCGCTTCCGAGCGACTACGATGTAAGCTTGATGTGATGGCACTTCTCAGACACAAGCAAGAAATTATATTTGAAAATAATCTTATTCGTATTTTCCCCGACTTCTCACCATCAACAGCTGCCAAAACGTGCAGCCTACTTCTGACATTAAAAAGTTGCTACGGGAAGCGGATATCAAATACAGCCTCTTGTATCCCGTCAACTGAAAGTGGAAGTTCAAGATCAATATTATATTTTTTCAAGCAAAGAAGAAGCCAAAAAGGAATTAAAGAAGCTGTTTCCGACACTCTTTTGAAAAGTTAATAAGGATCCGTATTCTATCAAGGCATGGGAAGGACCTGTCATCTGCTCTCTGGATCCATATTTAAAGAGACTGGTATTATAATTATACATCCTTTTCTTTATCTGGACATTATATGTTTATGTCCTTAATCAGAGTTATAGACGTGAGTGTGGAAATGTGAAGTAATTAAAGTAAGATTTGTTTTTTTTATTACCTTAAAGTAGACTGTTTAACATCATACACTTGGTTTATGCTATTTATACTAATTATACTATTACATTATATATACTATTATAGTAGGAATTACCATGTTTATCGTAGACTACTTTTTAAAATCATTCTCAGGGTTCATTATTTTTTTATCTTATATTTTAATTTTAAAATTGCTGAAGATTATTTTAAGCTTAGATTGTTAATGATTATATTTTCAGCAGATAGTATTAAGAATTCAGCTGCAATAGATATCTCTTTGTTTTAATTCTCTAAGGCCGCTGCGGGGTGGGTTTTGTTTTGTTTTGGACATGCTCTGTCCTCTTCGTGTGTCAGAGGACCGGGACATCGTGAAGTGGGATCAAGCCTCATGTGGGGAGCAAAATGGGGGGGGGGGGGGGGGATAAAGGGGGGAGAGAAGCAGAACAGGCTATATCTAATCTATTCTTCTAATCCCTATAACTATAAATATCAATGCAACAATTGGCTAAAATGCAATAACTCATGGGGAAATTTTAAACTAAGATTGAAACTGCCTCATTACCAGTTAAGACTATAAAATGACATTAAAACTCAGAATCAATGTCTCCATAATGGGACAGTTAACTTTTGTGAGCTGGAATTTTAAGGCCTGAATCATGAATTAAAGAGAAGAAAGTATGCTCTCACCTAACAGGCTTAAACGCTAAAATAGTATTTTTACAGGAGACCCACTTACTAAGCAAGGATCACTTCAGGCTACAAAAAGACTGGACTGGCCAAATGTTCCATTCTAGCTTTATAAAGAAAACTAGAGGGATGGGAATTCTCATACACAGAACAGTTCCATTTGTAGCATTAGATGTAGTATCGGACCCTGAAGAGAGATATGTGATGGTCACAGGCAACTTATATAACAGTAAAATGATTTTGATAAATGTTTATGCATCCAATACTGATGATAAGGAATTCATGCAAAATCTATTTGCATCCATTCCCAATGTGAACACTCATAAAATTATAATGGCTAGGGACTTTAATTATGTTTTAAATCCACTCTTAGATAGGACTCCTGTGTCAGGGGGGACGATATCTAATACTGCAAAGACAATTACACAGTTTTTAAATGATCACAACTTGTCAGACCCCTGGAGGTTTCTTAACCCAAACTCAAGAACATATTCGTTCTACTCACCAGTGCTTCATAGCTACTCAAGAATTGATTATTTTTTTATAGATAATAATTTCTTGTCTACAATTAAATCATGCAAATACGACACAATTGTTTTCTCCGACCATGCACCTCTAGTCTTGGAGCTAAAATCAATAAGCCCCTCACACTCACCTCGCAGATGGCGCCTTAACCCTCTTCTACTGGCAGACGAGAACTGCACAGAATTTATATCCAAACAAATTAGCTTCTTCCTAGAGACAAACACGCCCACAGAGGTTTCCACAGGAACACTCTGGGAAACTCTAAAGGCCTTCTTAAGAGGACAGATTATTTCATTTGTTTCCCACAGAAATAAATTAGAAACCAGTTCTAACAGCACTAACAGAATTTCAAAAGATATCTGGTCTTAAAATTAATCGGAATAAAAGTATACTCTTTTCAGTGAATTCACAAGCATATAATATTAGATTAGACACCCTACCTTTTACCATAGCAGATCAGTTTAAATACCTAGGGGTAAATATCACAAGTAAACATAAAGCTCTTTATCAACACAATTTTGCCGTCTGTATGGAAAAAATTAAGCAAGACCTGGATAGATGGTCAACCCTTCACCTCACTCTAGCCGGAAGAATTAACATTGTTAAGATGAATATCCTTCCTAAACTTCTTTTTTTATTTCAAAACATTCCAATATATATCAATAAATCATTTTTTAAGCAATTAGATTCAACAATAACCTCATTCATTGGAACTCAAAACACCCACGTATCCGAAGAGCAACCCTACAAAAGACCTCAGGCAGAAGGGTGGCATGCTCTACCTAATTTTCAGTTTATTACTGGGCAGCAAACATACAAGCCATAAAAACCGGACACAAATAAATGAACATACACAGGCCTGGTCCGCATAGAAATAAAATCCTGTAGTACTTCTTTATACTCCCTGCTCTGCTCTCCAATAAATGCAAGTTATCGCAAATATACTAATAACCCAATAGTGCTTTACTCACTTAGATTATGGAACCAAATTAGAAAGCATTTTAAGATGGAAAATCTTTTATCGGTGGCACCTCTGCAAGAAAACCACCTCTTTCAACCCTCGCAAACATATCCAGTTTTTAATACCTGAAAAAGTTTTGGGATTAAAATGCTCAGAGATCTTTATATAGACAATATATTTGCATCTTTTGAACAATTACGTTCAAAATTCAACCTCCCAGCTACACATTTCTTTCACTATCTTCAAATTAGAAATTTTGTTAAACAGAAATTTGCCCGAAGTTTTCCCCACCTCGCACCCTCCACAATGCTGGAAAAAAATACTGCTCAATGCCGAGGAATTAAACACCATTCCGCATTATATAAAATCCTATTAGAGTTCCCTACCTTTCAAAGATCCAAGAGGACATTGGGGAGAAGATCTCTTAATCAATATATCAGAAAAGAGTGGAAGGTAGCAAAGCAGAGAATTCACTCGAGCGTCCATATACGCAAGAGCATAGAATTATTTAAACTAAAAATTATGTATCAAGGCTCATCTGTCCTCGCTTAAAACTGTCCAAAATGTTTCCATGGCAAGATCCAACCTGCGACGCTGCAACCAAGCTCCTGCATCACTGGGTCACATGTTCTGGTCTGCACCAAAGTTAACATCATTTTGGACAAAAATTTTTAAGTACCTTTCAGACAGCCTTGGGGTCACAATCCCTCCTAACCCACTAACAGCTGTGTTCGGTGTTCTTCCAGACAGACTTGAAGTGGAAAAGGACAAGCAAACGGTGAGTTGCATTCACTACACTTTTGGCATGCAGACTTATTCTGTTAAATTGGAAGAATCCTAACTCTCCTCTGATAAAGTCAGTGGGGAAACCGATGTTTTATATTATTTGAAATTGGAAAAAATCAAATTCTCAGTTAGAGGATCTGTACAAAAATTTTTTCAAAACCTGGCAGGATCTGATCAATATTATTTTAGAATAAGAGAAGTAACTATTACCGCATTTAATTCCCTTCTCCATCTCTTATTTACATATATATTTATTTCTCCCTTTCCTTTGCTTAATGTTGTCTTATTAAAAAGCCCTAAGCAATTCTCCTTTAGCTAAGCTCTCCTTCTCAGGGGTGGGGTTTGATTTGTCTTTAATTTGTTTGGTTATAAATTGATCTATTTGTATGGAATGATTATAATAAAAATTAATAAAATATATTAAAAAAAAAAAAAAAAGAAAAGGAGCACTTTTGATCTGGGCGCCGAATAAGTGAGGTGTTGAGAATGCTTAGTTAGTATGTAGTTAGTAGAGTCTTTTACCAGCTTGGAAAAATAAATAAAATAAAATAAGGCGGGAAGTGGGAAGAATAGATAAGAGGGAATACCCCTCTCGGGCGGGACATCAAAGCAATGTTGCAGGAGGGCAAGACTCTTTTGCCTCCACGGTCTGGTCATATTCCTGCTCCAATGGGTTAATCTGCTGTGGACACCATAAGCGGTAACCAGCTGTTAGATAACTGAAAAAGGGGTCAGCTCTGAAAAGTTGAAGCCCCAGATGCAGTGGTCAGCAGGACTGTTAGTCCGCTACAGCCACGAAGCAGCAGATAGTGATCCGGGAAACGGAAGGGACCAGAGGCAGAAAACCACAGGGGCTGTATCCTTATACCTTGCAGCATTGGTGCTATCCAGTAATGGGAAAAACAAATAGTAAACCAGTCAAGATCCCTTTAGGAAATCAAAAGTCTCTGTTGGAAGGATTATTTTCGGAGGGCTTATCAAACCCCAGTAAGGGTCCAAAGGGAGGATCACCTAGAAAATGAGTGGAAAAAAAAACAGGGTTAGATTGTAAGAAAATGTGTAAAAAATGGAATAAACAAAGTGGTGGCAGATGGCCACTTGGGGGAACTGGGGATATTTTAGAAATCCAAGAAATTAAAAAAATCCTATGCCAAAACACACAAAGCTGCTGGCAAAGGGGTCCCAATAGATTGGATATGTTTGATAGATGGGAACTAGTAATTAAAGATCGGCAATTGAGGCAATGCAGAAGTGCAATGAGACGCTTTCTGCTGAAGTTAAGACCCAAAAAGAAAAAGAAGCGATGTTGCTAGCATTACAAAAGACTAAGACAGAGCCAGATTCAATAGGTGAAAGAAATCAGATAAAAAGAATCCCCTTTACCCAATGATTCACTCCCCACCTCCTTATCAACTCCCACCTGCTCTAAATGCCCCATCGGCTCCTTTAGTAGCCGATGATCCACCCGGAGTGGATTCACTGTTCCACTATGACTCGTCTTCTTATTCAGACCCGGATGACGAAGACCGAGGGGCCCGGTCTGTAGGCAATACTAAAACCCAGCCACATACTTCACTTCAATCCCCGATTTCTCGCTATACAAGAAGCCAAACATCACAAGCCTACACAGGCTCCCAATCGGGATTCAGCTTAATTTCCCCAAAGCATCAGAATCCCGGAGCCGAGTTTTCTTGTCCTTTAATACAAGTCTCCAACCCCAGGCACAACCCCAATCAACCCGTAGGAGCTAATAATCCCACCACTGTCATGATACATCGAAATTGGGACATCCAAGAATTAAAAGATGTGGTGTCTGAACTGCCAGATCCCAAGGGAGACGACGGCTTAAAATTCATGGCATCGCTTCAGCAGCTGGACGACATGTATAAGCCAAATGCTGCAGAGTGGATGCAGGTACTGCGCCGAAAGCTAGGCACCACCTGGGCAACAGTAAATCATGGGACCAGAAGGGATGGTAATGCCTGGAGATGGGGGGAATCCTTGAATCATGATAATCAGGAGCCCCAATTTTTAGAACAATGGGATTTATTAAAGACCGCGATTGCAGGAAAATACAAAAAGGGAACCGACTGGTCACTCATATCGGCTGCCAAGCTGCGGAAAGATGAGACGGTCGATGAATGGGCTCACAGAATTCAAGACCTGATGGCTAATCATTCTGGTCTGCAAGAAAGCAAAGATCGAAACTGCCCTGCCGTTCCCCCATTCGTTTTGGGATTAAGAAGTGAGTGACAATGTAAACAAAAAGAATCTGATATGCAGACTAAACTGATAGCGGCACAGCTTCAGTATTACACCGGGGGAACAAGCAGGGGCAGAGGATTCCAAGGCTGTAACCGTGGTAACTCCGTCAGAGAGAGAGGACGTGGAAGGGGACGTGGGCTCCAGCCCTCCATGTCCACCAACCCATTCACCCAGATGCCTAACTCATCAGAACAGTCTCACACACACCTTACACCTGCTACAATTGCGGGTGAGCATGGCCATTTCAGACGCAACTGCCTAAACAAGCGTCCACCCCCCACCACCTCCCCTCCCGGAACCCAGTGATATTCCCTGGTCCTAGGAATTAGCAGGGACCCCCAGCCATTTTTTCCAGTTTCCCTTGCTCACCCGTCATGCCGACGCAGACCCTTTACTGACTTTGATAGTGAATGGCAAGGAAACTGTCTTTCTTGTGGACACTGGAGCTACTCGCTCAACTTTATCTTTGTTGGAGGTCCCTGCCTCGAAAGACACTGATAGTTCACCTTTGACACATCGATTCCTGTTAAATCATCTGTGTCCAGTTAACTTATTAGGAAGAGACCTCATGACTAGACTGTCTGTTTCAATCTCTTTATCTGAACAAGGATTCTATTGCTCCATTCCTAAGCTCCTGTGCCACACTGTCCGACCCTCTTGCCCTTCTTTTGCTGCCTGGACCCTAAATATTTCCCCACAAACCCTCCTCCTTAAAGCCCTCCATACATTCCCTTCCTGCATTTTTCCCCACCTCCAAGTCCCCGACACTCTCCATTGTACTGCCCAATATTTCCCCACTGAAGTTGACATTCCTTGGTTAGAATCTTTTCTTTCCTCAGCTAATTGCGCAGAGAGTCTTTACATTCCTTGTATTTTCATCTCACCCACTAAAGCTGCTGTTTCAGTTCACCTCACACACTTAAAGAACAATTTCTATCTAGGAGGTGCAGTCCCCCATGTTTCCCTGGCTAAGTCTAACACCGCTCACTGGGTTGAATTTGGGGACTGGGTTGAACAATGTCAAAATAGGACTGATTAGAACTTCGTCGCACCAAGAATTTTTGACACCCCTGATCACCTGTTTACTAAGGTGTCAATCCAAATCGACCTGCCAGTCATTTGTTCCCTCTGTCACTCGTCTTTTTCTCTGTATTCTTTGCAAACAGACTCTTTTCCTTGGCTATCTACAATTCCAGACATTCTGTGGTCTCAGGGAAAACATGATTTTGGCAGGATTGCAAATTGTGAACCCTTAGTGGTTTTCCCAAAGTCATCCTTCCATCCTTGTTGTACACAATATCCTCTTTCTCCCGAGGCTGAACTCGGAATTACTGCTGTACACAAAGACTTAGTTGAACGGGGAGCTATTATTCCAATTAAGTATTCTCCTGTCAACTCTCCCATTCTGCCAGTAAAGAAAGCGGATGGATCTTGGTGCTTCGTCCAAGATCTCAGACAAGTCAATTCTGCTGTCTTTCCTAGAGCACTGATCGTACCTAATCCTTCCACTATTCTGTCTACAATTCCTCCATCTGCACATTATTTCTCAGTTATTGACCTCGCAAATGCTTTCTTTTCTATCACTGTACACCCTGATTCGCAATTCTGGTTTGCTTTTACTTTTCAAAATCGCCACTGGACTTGGACCGTTATGCCACAAGGATATACATAGGCTCCTTGTGTATACGGACAGTCGCTTGCTCAAAACCTGGAAGGCTTCTGGCCTAACAGAGGAAGTGCATTAATACAGTACGTCGACGACTTATTGCTCTGTAGCGATACAGAGGAAGCATGCACACAAGATTAGGAATTATTATTAAGATATCTTGCAGAAAATGGCCACAAAGTCTCTAAGACAAAGCTGGTTATGCTAAGCTAATAGCTCTTACCCGAGCTTGCCAGTTGTCCGAAGGGAAGGTCATAACCATTTACACAGATTCCAGATATGCCTTTGGAGTCTGCCATGATCATGGGGCATTATGGAAATTAAGGGGATTCAAAACCAGTACTGGTAAGCCCATACAACATCAGAAATTAGTGGAATCCCTTCTCGAAGCTATAACAAAATCATCAAACTGGCAATAGCCCATACTGGGAAACGAGACCCAGTCAGTCTAGGAAACAAACTGGCTGATCATTTTGCTAAACAGGCTGCCTATAATAACACACCAGTCTCTTTATTCCAACAGAAGGATGACAAAGACCCTGATAATCAAATTATTTCTTTACAGAGCGCTGCCACTAACCGAGAAAGGATAAAGTGGTCCAGAGAAGGATCCCTCTCTGCTGGGGTCTGGACCCATAAGCAAACTAACAAACCTTTCCTCTCAAAAGTTTCTTTTCGAGAAATGGCAAAAATCGCACATGGCCTGGATCATGCAGGAAAAGACGCTATGACTGATATTGGGAAACTACAGGGTTCTCTGCATATGCTGAACAATTCTGCCGACAGTGTGTCCTATGTCAAAGGTACAATATAGGCAAAGGAACTCAGGTAAGTCCCGCCGTTACCCCGAAACCCCGAAACCAGTGGGTCCATTTGAGCATCTCCAAATGGACTTCATTGAGCTAACGCCGGTCCAAAGGATATCGATATTGCCTTGTGATTGTCGATGTGTTCTCCCGGTGGGTAGAGGCTTTCCCCTCTAAACATGCTGATGCAAAAAACTGTGGCTAAAGCTTTAATAAAAGAAAATTATTCCAAGATGGGGAATACCACAGAAACTGCAGACTGATAACGGTACCCATTTTGTGAATTCTGTAATAAATGAGCTGACTGCTTGGCTCCAGATACTGTACATGTACATCATTACTGCAAATACCACCCCAAAGTGGAGGTATTGTAGGAAGGTGCAATGGCACCCTAAAATTAAAATTGGCAAAAATCTGTGAGCAGACAAACTTAACCTGGCCAGATGCTCTACCCCTGGCCTTGATGGGGTTGAGAGGAAGGACACATCAGCAGTTGGGACAGTCACCATTTGAAATTTTAACTGGATGTCCCATGCCCGTTGGCATGGTTATCAGAAATGTCACTTTGCATACTGTGGACAATGATCTTCTCTCCAGTCTTACAGGTCTCTGAGCCTCCCTGAAGGAAGTCCACGAACAGGTTAACAGGCTTGGTGGACCGGTCCCCCACTGACGGAGTTCCAGATCGCTCTTGGAACCTGGATACTGGTCAGAGACACCTGAAGGAAACACTGGCATCAACCTCACTGGAGAGGACCATTTCCAGTGCTGTTATCTACAACCTCACGCCGTTAAGTCGAAGGACTTCCTGCCTGGATCCACATCTCACATTGCAAAAAATGGCAGTCTTAGTCCTGTTATTAATAACTTTTTCTGTCCCCTCGAACATGGGACAACAAATTCATGGGGACCTTCCCACACTAACTTTCCAAGTAGGGAAAACATCCTCAGTACAGGTTGTTCCCTGCGCACTGGACAGACAAGACAAATGGAGATCTGAAAAATACGTTTGTGTGACTCGATCTGGGTATAAATCTGATTCAAGCTCCTCCTCCAGCCTGTCTGAATGTTCAAGCTGGAGTGATGTGTTTGCAAACACTGGAAACCAGGACTGGGGGTATAATCCATGGGAAACCCAGGAACATGATTTAAAAACAAGGTTTTCTATAATTAAATCAGGGTTTACTCCATTTCATGAATGTATGGTAGGACATTGTAATCCTTTGATTATCACTCTAAAAGACCCCTCATATCATGATGAAGGAACATATATATTAGGGGCCCGTGTCTCTGGGAAGGACCCACTAGGACAGTTCCATATTCATGTCTATTCTCCCCCTGAGAACGACACCTCCTCTTCCACCCTCATCTCTGATAACTCCCTACAAAACCCAATCAAATATCTTAACATTACCTCTCTTCCCTCCACCTTCACAGTCAAGACTGGATATGGTGATCAAAACTGTTGGCTACAGTGGGTATTGTACTCAGCCAGACATGTCAATCAGTCTAATTGCTATGCCTGTACCACTACTCGATCGCATCTGGCCACAACTCCATTTCCCCTGACCGATCCCTCTGAACCTGCAGGTCTAGCTTGTGTCCTACAGCTTTTTTTCTTCCCCAACTCCCCCTGAAGATACTTTGTATACCTCAATGCATACACTTTTTCCCTCCCCTTCCTTCTATGAATCCCCCCTATGTACCCATGCTTACAAAGCAAACTATACTTGCTTTACCCGTACTCATGGATTCAATGCCACAAATGATCAAGGTGAGCTACCCACTCACTGGTGTCAAGAGACATTCGATGTCTCTGGCCATACTTCCACTCACTCTAACATCTCAGTAATTTGGTTTACCTCCCAGAACACGCCGCAAGATGATATTCTGGTGTAATGTGTCAGAAAAATCTCCTCCTTCTAACACTACCCTCAAACTGGAAAGGTCGCTGCACCCTAGTCCAATTGATTATGCCCTTCCACTTGCTACCCCTTGACGATATCCCTGAACCTAAACCCCATCAACCTAAACGTGATCTCTCACTCCATGGTGAAGGTGTATATATTGACAGATTTGGAATCCCTAGAGGAGTTCCAAGCCAAAACAGAGCGCGCAACCCTTTGGCTGCAGCATTAGAATCCCTTTTCTTATGGGGGTCAACCCTTAACAAAAATGTAGATTGGATAAACTATCTGTATTATAACCAACAACATTTCCTGAACTTCACCCATGAGGCCATTGACGTCATACATGAACAGCTTGACAAAACTTCTCTAATGACCTGGCAGAACCGAATGCTTTAGATATGCTGTTGGCAGAAAAGGGGGGTGTCTGCTTGATGTTTGGTGATGCTTGCTGTACCTTTATTCCTAATAACACTGCCCCTGATGGTGCTGTCACCCGTGCCCTAGCTGGTCTCACTTCCCTGTCTATAGAATTAGCGAAAAACTCAGGAACACCTGACTCTTTCCATGATTTCTTTCAAGACTGGTTTGGTTCTTGGGCTGGTTGGATTAAAACTATTCTCATAACTGTCCTTATTTCTCTGGCATTTTTCATGCTCTGTGGTTGCTGCCTCATCCCCTGTATTCGCCGCCTCCTTCAGAGTCTCATTAACTCATCTCTCACAAAAGCCTATTTTCTCCATGCCCACAATTCCCAGGACCCCGATTACAACCCTTTACTTCCGGAATCTTCACCTCCTTCTGAATATGATGATACTGCACCCGATGACTGTGTCTGATCATTTTAATGTGCACATTTTATGTGCAAAGGGGGGAGCTGAGAAAGCAGAAAAAACATTATTAACTGTAATGATTATAAGTATCCATCTATCCATCCATTATCCAACCTGCTATATCCTAACTGCAGGGTTGCGGGGGTCTGCTGGAGTCAATCCCAGCCAACACAGGGCGCAAGGCAGAAAGCAGACCCCGGGCAGGGAGCCAACCCACCGCAGATGATTATAAGTATTTAACTCACAAAATACCAATGACTGTATTTTGTATTAATCATGCAGCAGAGAACTATATGATTTTATACTTCTATATGATTTGATCTGCATTTAGGTAGGAAAGGAATTATGTTTATGCACAGAATATGAGACTGATTTAATTCTTCTATGTGAAAGTGCTAACTTCTTGATATTAACAGAATACCCTGTGATATTATAAATAAATGTGATCGTTTTCTTCACTCTTGCTTAAAAATATAAGACAAAAGTGCTAACCTCTTGATATTAACAGAATACCCTGTGATCTATACTAATTAATAAAAGGCAAAGCCCTCACTGACTCACTGACTGACTGACTGACTGACTGACTCACTCACTCATCACTAATTCTCCAACTTCCCGTGTAGGTGGAAGGCTGAAATTTGGCAGGCTCATTCCTTACAGCTTACTTACAAAAGTTAGGCAGGTTTCATTTCGAAATTCTATGCGTAATGGTCATAACATAACTGGAACCTGTTTTTTGTCCATATACTCTAATGGAGGAGGCGGAGTCACGTATCACATCAACACGTATTACGCCTCCTACGTAATCACGTGAAGTGAAAACAAGGAAGAGATTTACAGCACGAGTCAAATACGGGAACGAAGGTAAATGACGTTAATTGTTGCGTGTCTTTTAATACTTTGTAATTGTTGAGTGTCTTTTAATACTGTGTAAGCATACATATTAACAGATGTGCAATTAAACGTGTGCATTTACGGGGTGATTTCTCAGGCTTAAAGCTCGAAGTGATCACTCGAGTGAAGGCAGCTTCACAAAAAAAACAGATCCTTAACAAACTGTTATTGGTATATTTTACCTCAATTTTAAAAGGTTTTCTTTTCTTCTTAATAAAAATTTAAAAGCAGAACTTCGCCGGTGTGAACCGCGGGGATTTGAGCGACTAACGCATACAGACATATTCATGAGTGCAGGTACTTTGGAAACAAAGCACCGTGTAAACCTATAGTTTAAATTAAGTTCATAGACCTACAAAAGGTTGCCATTGATTTCAGGCAAGATTGCTTTTCTCCTGTACAACTATACGTTGCATTCTCAAGAGTGTGCTTGCACGGATTCGTCATATTACAACCGGAGTGCTGAACTGACAAACTGGTATACAAACAGAACAATCGTAAAAACAGGATTAAATAAAAAGGCTGCTTCCGTTGGCGAAGCAATGAAAAAGGAAGACCTTATATGACGTTCGTTTATAAAACAGCGGACAGGCTGTATGAAGTCAGCTACACAAAAAAACAGATCCTTAACAAATTGTTAGTGGTATATTTTATCTCAATTTAAAAAGGTTTTCTTTTCTTCTTAATGTAGAGAAAAGCCAAGCAAAATGACACCTTTTCTTCTTAATAAAAGTTTAAAAGCAGTACTTCGCCGGTGCCAAGCGCGGGGATTTCAGCGACTGACACATACAGGTATATTCATGAGTGCAATTGTTGAGTGTCTTTTAATACTGTGTAAGCATACATATTAACAGATGTGCAATTAAACGTGTGCATTTACGGGGTGATTTCTCAGGCTTAAAGCTCGAAGTGATCACTCGAGTGAAGGCAGCTTCACAAAAAAACAGATCCTTAACAAACTGTTATTTGTATATTTTACCTCAATTTTAAAAGGTTTTCTTTTCTTCTTAATAAAAAATTTAAAAGCAGAACTTCGCCGGTGCGAAACCGCGGGGATTTGAGCGACTGACGCATCCAGACATATTCATGAGTGCAGGTACTTCGGAAACAAAGCACCGTGTAAACCTAAAGTTTAAATTAAGTTCATAGACCTACAAAAGGTTGCCATTGATTCAGGCAAGATTGCTTTTCTCCTGTACAACTATACGTTGCATTCTCAAGAGTGTGCTTGCACGGATTCGTCATATTACAACTGGAGTGCTGAACTGACAAACTGGTATACAAACAGAACAATCGTAAAAACAGGATTAAATAAAAAGGCTGCTTCCGTTGGCAAAGCAACGAAAAAGGAAGACCTTATATGACGTTCGTTTATAAAACAGCGGACAGGCTGTGTGAAGTCAGCTACACAAAAAAACAGATCCTTAACAAATTGTTAGTGGTATATTTTACCTCAATTTAAAAAGGTTTACTTTTCTTCTTAATAAAAATTTTAAAGCAGTACTTCGCCGCTGCGAAGCGCGGGTATTTTGATATATATATGTAGATATGTGTATATATATATATGTATATGTGTAGATATGTATATATATATATATGTGTAGATATATATATATATATATATATATATATATATATATGTATATATATATATATATATATATATATATATATATATAGTATATATATATATGTAGATAGATATATATATATACAGTATATATATATATATATATGTAGATATATATATATATATGTAGATATGTATATATATATATATATATATAAATATGTAGATATATAAGTATACTGTATATATGTATATATATGTGTCTGTGTGTGTATATATGTATGTATGTATCTATGTATGTGTGTGTATATATATGTATGTGTATATGTAAATATGTATATGTGTGTGTGTATGTATGTGTATATATATGTTGACATATGTATATATATATATATGTATATATATGTGGATGTGTATATGTGTATATGTTATATATATATATATAATATATATATATATATATATATATATATATGTGTATATAGTATATATGTAGATATGTATAATATATGTATATATGTGTATATATAGATATATGTTTATATATGTGTGTGTGTGTATGTATATAGATATATATATATATGACAGCAACACTCATAACATGACAACACAATTACATATACAGTATATATGTAGATATGTATATATATATATATATATATATATATATAATATATATATAATAATATATATATTTGTGTGTGTATATATGTGTGTGTGTGTGTGTAAATGTATGTATGTATGTCTAGATAGATTTATATATATATATATGTAGATATGTATATATATGTGTATATATATATGTAGATATGTAAAAACAGTATATATGTAGATATGTAAATATATATGTATATGAGTCTGTGTGTATATATGTATGTATGTTTGTATATATATATATATATATATATATATATATATATGTATGTGTATGTATGTGTATATGTATATATGTATATGTGTGTGTATGTATATGTATCTGTATATATATATATGTGTGATATGTGTATATATATATATGTATATATATGTGGATGTGTATATATATATATGTATATATATTATGTATATGTATATGTATATGTAGATATGTGTATATGTAGATATGTATATATGTTTATGTATATTTATGTTTATGTGTGTGTATATTATATATATATATAAGACAGCAACACTCATAACAATAACAACACAATTACATTGACAATCATGTTACGTTATTTTTAAAATGTTTCCTTTTCTTTTTCAAAACCTCTTTAACACACTACTTCTCCGCTGCGAAGTGCGGGTATTTTGCTAGTATTATAAATAAATGTGATTGTTTTCTTCACTCTTGCTTAAAAATACAAGACAAAATTGTCATTTATGAATTAATAAATAAGGATTATTAATCGAATCAAACAAATATAATCTAGTGAAGATATTAAAGTTATAAGAATGTAATCTCTTTATAACTAATGCAATGACCTTTAAGAAAACTGCTTAAAATGGGTTTGTGTGTGTGTGTACTGAGAGGTCACAGTCTTTAGATAATGTAGGCACCTGGTACTGCTTTGTTTTTCTGTACTCCTGAATGTCATAAATTAAAGATGTAACCCTAATTCATGTATGACCTCAAAATGAACTGTTATGTTTTTTTCTATTCTCTCTTTGGCTAATGAACAAGCTAGGTGATAAAAGGGTGAACAGTTTTTTCTTTTGCCAGTCTGCCCGAACTCAAATCAGTTGGCTGGGCTGTGTTTGGGGGGGGGGGGGGGGGGGGGGGGGGAGTGGGGGTGCAGGGTTTTGGGGGGCTGGCAGTCTCACAATCTCTAACTCACTAAGAATAAAGAATAAAGAAATTGCTTTTAATTTGAAATTGGTGTTTATCTCGTCGTTTTCCGACTTCAGTGCTCACACACCCTTACTACATCTGCTGTAGTTTCCCAACTGTCTGGTAATTCTTCACTACCACCAAGTGCCTGTCTCTCCTTCTCCCTAAACTCAACCTTGCAGTCTTCCTTTTTCAACTTCCACCATTTGATCCTTGGCTCTGCCTTCACTGTCTTCTTGATCTCCAACGTCATCCTACAGCCACCATCCTATGCTGCTTAACTACACTTTCCCCTGCCACCACTTTGCAGTCTTCAATCTCCTTCAGATTGACTCTTCTGCATAGGATGTAATCTACCTGTGTGTATCTTCCTCCACTCTTGTATGTAACTCTGTGCTCCTCCCTCTTCTTAAAACACGTATTCACCACAGCCATGTCCATTCATTTGGCAAAATCCACTATCATCGGACCTTCTTCATTCCTCTCCTTGACACCATACCTACCCATCACATCCTCATCTCCTCTTGTTCCCTTCACTAACATGTCCATTGAAATCCGTTCCATTCTCCACTTTCTGTCCCTTGGGTACACTGTTCATCACTTCATCCAACTCACTCCAAAAATCTTCTTTCTCTTCCATCACACACCCAAGTTGCAGGGCATATGCATTAACAACATTCATCATCACACCTCCAATTTCCAGCTTCATAATCATTACTCTGTCTGACACTCTTTTCACCTACAAAACACTCTTGACATACTGTTCCTTCAAAATAACCCCTACCCCATTTCTACTCCCATCCACACCATGATAGAACAATTTGAATCCTCCTCCAATCAATCTAGCCTTACTACACCTCCATTTAGTCTCTTGCACGCACAATATATCAACCTTCCTTCTCTCCATCATATCTGCTAACTCTCTCCCCTTACCAGTCATACTGCCAACATTCAAAGTTCCTACCCTCTGTTGCACTCTATTTACTTTCCTCCTCTCCTCCTGCCTCCGGACACGTCTCCCCCTTATTTTCCTTCTTCTTCTTCTTCTTCTTCAGCCAACAGTAGCCCAATTTCAGCCAGCACCCTGTTGGCTAACAGTACTGGTGGCGGTCGTTGTTAACCCGGGGCTTGACCAATCCAGTATGGAAATTTGTATTGTTGTCTGCATATTGATTTGGCAAAATTTTACACTGGATGCCCTTCCTGACTTAACCCTCCCCATTTATCCGGGCTTGGGACCGGCACGAAAAAACACACTGGTTTGTGCATCCCCTGTGGCTGGATTCAACTCCATGTTAATACATGGATAAATAAATAAAATGTCTTGGTTTCAGGAACATACTTTAGAAACCTAAAAATAAA
Organism: Erpetoichthys calabaricus; assembly: GCF_900747795.2. Classification (NCBI taxonomy): domain Eukaryota; kingdom Metazoa; phylum Chordata; class Cladistia; order Polypteriformes; family Polypteridae; genus Erpetoichthys; species Erpetoichthys calabaricus. Next base: position 77,489,708 of record NC_041400.2, read on the forward strand.
ATTGGAATAATTAAATTAACAGAGGGCGGCACGGTGGCGCAGTGGCGCAGTGGTAGCGCTGCTGCCTCGCAGTTAGGAGACCCGGGTTCGCTTCCCGGGTCCTCCCTGCGTGGAGTTTGCATGTTCTCCCCGTGTCTGCGTGGGTTTCCTCCGGGCGCTCTGGTTTCCTCCCACAGCCCAAAGACATGCACGTTAGGTGGATTGGCGATTCTAAATTGGCCCTAGTGTGTGCTTGGTGTGTGGGTGTGTTTGTGTGTGTCCTGCGGTGGGTTGGCACCCTGCCCAGGATTGGTTCCTGCCTTGTTGGCTGGGATTGGCTCCAGCAGACCCCCGTGACCCTGTGTTCGGATTCAGCGGGTTGGAAAATGGATGGATGGATGGACTTTAAATAAGTGATACTGGCCTTCATGCACATCTATAATCCATATTACTAACCGAGAATGGTAAACCGGATGGCATGGACGCAGGGACACGGCGATGGGCGTGTACAGTGCGCATCTCATAAACCGCACGCGAAGTTGTACCCACTGCGCACGAAGGAGTTACGGCCCAAAAATAAAGAGCTCAACTGACGTGTATGAGAAATGAAGCAACAATGCGCCCGTGGCTAACGACTACCGACAGCCACACAAAAAAGAGGACTCTGCGCTGCAGCCCAGATTCAAACGGAAGAGGCTATGGAGGCCCCACGGGTCCATAAAGTATGGAAGGCACAGGCGTCAGTGCCATATTGTGAGTGGCACTACTGCGGAGTGAAGGCACAGGCGTCACTGCCATATTGTGAGTGGCACTACTGCGGAGTGAAGTTAGGAATAATGTGCTGCTTGGGTCGACTAATGTATTTCAGGATACCCAACGCCGGAGGTAGGCGAGCGAAGCGAGCAGGGGGCAGAGCCCACTTGTATGAAATCTAGCTTGAATGTACTGAAAAGCTTGATCCCACAGATGGAGGATTAAACCTGATAATGGGGGGATATGGAGAATATGTGTGTGTTGTCAATCATTCAAGGTATATGATAATGTGACAGGGTGAGAAGGGGCACTGTCACTAACGGTTGCTCCAAATTGTTTCAAAATATCCAATATCCCCTTCAAATGATTCCATTCCCACAATGTAAATATCAAGGCACTAGATCATAAACAATCAACACTTACAACACAATCCAAAACACAGTCTACTACAGCCGATGTGGATGATGATGGTGAGCAGAATCAAAAACCGCTGTGAACAGCCCTCTGAATGAAATGTGCAGTTTTGTCCTACTAGGTTCCAGATGTTGCATGAAAATGTGGCAAGTTAGTTAGTGTTTCCTAGACAAAGACATATCCAACCACAAAAAAACCACATGGAAAAGCTGGCGCAAGACAAACACATAACTCTAACAAGAGCTGTAGTTCATGGTGGTTGATTTGTAATCCAATAGAGTGTGAAACATAAAAACAAAAAGACACTGATGATCACAATTCTTACTCTGCGTCTTTCCGACTACTTTTTAAAGAGAGTGCCTAATTATCCCTCTTGAGAAACCCCCATACCACTCTGAAAATATCTAAATGGTGTAATACTACCAGGGCTGATGGGAGCTGTTGGCCATTTAAGCAGTGCTGCTACAACATTGACAGAGAAGGAGTAATTACTTTGGCCTCTTTTAAGCCATTCCCCCACCACTAACTGAATAGTATGAGCAAAACACTGCAAGTTTTGTGTTTTGGCCATAGCAGCATCTTCCAAGCTAGAATCATTACACAACTTTGCATCATCAAAATGATCTTCATTATGCTCTATAACATCTTATTTAATGGGGAAACACACAGTACATACTGTATTTTTTTGTGTTTACAACATTATCACAAAAATTACATGGTTCAATTTATCTGGTTTTATCCAGTCTAGCTCTGTCTCCATAAAGTAAACAGTGACACCAAGGAACCCTGTCATCTTATGATCAAAGTGTCCACTGTTACAGAAACATGAACTGCTTTGCTGAACTGTGTTTTCAGTGTTGAACTTCTCTCAACAGTAATGATCTCTACTTTTGATGTTCGTGTTATGCAAAAAGCTAGGCCATACTTGTCACCTACTGAAAGTGTCTGAAACTGTTTTACACAACATTATTGAATTTGCAGTAGCTTTCTGCTGTGGATGATTCATGCTGTACCTTTGTCAATTTACGGGTCTCCATAAAACTGAAATTAGAAGCTGTTCTTCACCTTTGCTATTTTTTTCATTTTGTATTCTTCAAGTACTAGGGGGCTCCGCCCCCTGCTCGCTTCGCTCGCCAACCCCTGGTGTTGGGTAACCCGAAATACATTGATGTATGTAAAAGATGTATTGCATTGAATATGATATTGCATCATTTAGAGTCTTCTGCCAAAGTGTATCATCCAATAAATATCCTTTGTCATTTACTGCTTCTTGGAATGTCTTACAGAGTTTAATGGTGTTGCCAATTCGAACAGTTTTAATGTCGTCAAATGATGTAGCTCCGGTTTCATGTTGAAGAAGTAACCAAAGATAAAACCTTTCCGGTTCCTTAATACTGACAGTGTACATCCGGCCAATGACATTATTACCGTGGTGATGTCGTTTTCTCCAGAACGTACCATTGTCAACCCAAACATAGTGAACCGGAATCTCCCAATACTTCCACTGGTGAGCATTCTGATCGTTTTGATTGAGTTTAAACCACGCTGTAAGTTTTGTATCTTTTGTGGCTGCTCTCTTTGCTGCTTGGACCTCATTACCTGCATGAAAACAGACATTTTGTTCGTGCTCCAAATGAACTGGCAAGCGACATATTGTGTGACTCTGATTGTGCATCGGAAAGCAATATATTCTCCACATGGCCTCTGGAGCACTGACGTACCGTGAACCCACATACATTCGAGTTTCATCGTGATCATTTTTTTCCGATACTGAAACATTAGCACAATCATGGCCCTTGTAAACATATTTGAATAGATACTTAACGCTTTTTACTGTAGCGCAGATCTCAACATTTATATGGCAGTTGTATTGTAGACATAAATACAGTTTGTATGGTACGACCCAGCTATTGTCAATTGGACGACCTTGAATAATTTGCAATGCAGATATCTTACTACTCATATACTTAGGATATCCGTTAATATTTCCAAGTGTTACGTCTTGGAAATCTTTGTTGAATCCTTTAGAACATTTGCCATTAACCATACATGGACTGTTTGGATTTGTATTGCCACATGGTTTATGAAGCATATTTCTGATAACAATTTGAAAGAGACGTGGAGAAGTGTCACGGTTTGGAATTTCAGCTTTCACTATTTTATTGATGTCATCTTCTGTGCGAATTTTTGAATCATCATCAAGTATCATTAATATATGGGCATGTGGCAAACCTCTCTTCTGAAACTCGATAACGTGGATAATGGCTTTAACAGCCGTGCCTGCTTTGCTTCCGCAGTTTCAGATGCGCGTTGTAGGTGGCTATGGTCATTGTATTTGTCCATGTCTAAAGGAGGCAGTGTAACCCGACCCTTTTGATAATAACATGTAAATTCATCAGTTGTATTGCCAGCTGTTTCTTCTGGTTGCGTTGTTTGAGAAGCGCGTTGTAGGCGACTGCGTTCATTGTTTCTATCTAGGCGGGCTCGTTTTTGTAGTCCTGTTAGTCGAGCTCTTTCTTTTTGGAGACATGCCTGCTTTGCTTGCGGCATTTCAGACGTGATTTGTAGGCGTCTATGTTCATTGTATTTGTCCATGTGGGCTCGTTTCTCTAGCTCCGTTAGTCGAGCTGTTTGGTTTTGGAGCCGAGAGAGTTTTGCTTCCGCGGTTTCAGACGCGCATTGTAGGCGCCCACGTTTATTTGTTTTCTCCATGCGGGATCAGGCTGGTTTTTGGAGCTGTGTTAGTTGAGCTGGATTGTTTTGGAGCCGTGACCGTGACTCCATCAGTTATCCGTTGTCTACCGTTAGTAATATGGATAATAGCACTTACTGTTAATCCGGAGCGTATTCTGTGGTTGTACTGTTAATAATGCATCACTGTAATGTGATTCACATATATGCTATATGGTTTGGACGTGTTAGGATGCCCTACGTTTAATACGGAGAGTCCGTTCATTGTTATTACCCGGGCTATGTTGTGTAATGTGGACGTTTAGTTCAGAAGCACGTTGTAGGCGTCTGCGCCTTTCGTACTTTTTCGCGCCTTCCGTCCTATCATTGTGGACCTTTGCGGACTCCGTAGTGTCATTATGTTTGACTCTGGGGTGCAGTGCAAAATCCTCTTTTCTGTGTGGCTGTGTTGTTAGTCCTTAGTTATGGGCACGTTGTTGCTTCATGTCATATTTACGTTAGTTGAGCTCTTTCGTTTTCAAGCTGTATTGTGTTTGGATTTGGTGTAAAGCGTTCAGTGGTTTGTACAATCCCAAGCAGCACATTATTCCTAACTTCACTCCGCAGTAGTGCCACTCACAATATGGCGGTGACGCCTGCGCCTTCTGTACCATCTCGGGTTTCACTATGCTGTGTAGTGTGGATGTGTGCGGCATCCGTACTCTCTCCGGTTTGACTTTGGGCGGGGCGCCGAATCCTGCTGTGTTTGTTTGTTCTGTGGCCGTTCTCTGGGGCCGTATGTTAGTTAGTTGAGCTGTTTCGTTTTTGTGGCTGCGGTGTTTTAGACCGTATGTTAGTTAGTTCAGCTCTTTTGTTTTTGTGTCTGTGGTGTTTTAGACGTGCGTTGTAGGCGCATGCAACTTCCCTCTATGTCGGGTCTGACTATGCCGTGTAGTGTGGGCGTGTACGCTTTCGTACTCCTCCATCTGGTCTCGTGTCTGTGTGCGCTTCCGTACTCCTCCATCTGGACTCGTGTCTGTGTGTTCGGCGCCTGCACACTATGTCTCCTGGCTCCATCGCCGTGTACCTGCGTCTGTGCCTTCCGGTTTAGCGAGAGACCTGCGTCCATGCCATCCGGTTTACCATTCCCGGTTAGTAATATGGATAAGCTTTAAAGGAACTGTAAGTGTAATACTTAACAGTTGTCAGCAAATGTCCCTACTTATCAGTTTTGTAAAGAATTATTATTATTATTATTATTATTATTATCAGCTTGTTTGGCAAAATACAGTATGTAATAAATTAAACTGGTCAATATTGAAGTAGATATTATAATTACATTAATTTTAGGAAGAGGTGCTAAGGAAAACTATCTCAGTAGCCTACCAAAAAAAAAAATCAATGATATAGGTAGCAGCTAGGATAATAATACCTATCTGTCTTACCAACTGGATTAATAAATTGACCATACTGAAATAAAAAAACATCTTATAAGTAATTGACAAGTCATTCAAATGAAAGCTTACATATATTTAAAAGCTAAAACACTATTCTTTTTGTTTGGATAGAAGCCTATCCCTGAGATAGAGATGATGTATTGTCTACACACATAAAATGAATCCAACCATCGCATCAATAAAGTGTTCATTCATCTCTGAAATGTAACCTACGAACAAAACTTGACTTTGAAGTGGTCTGAGGTGTCTTAACTGATACACATTTCTCCTGATATTACATATGTAGTATATGACCTTTATCCTTTATCCTTTAGCAAGTAATTTTAACATTATGTCAATGTGCTACACTACAGAGAAATGAACAACCTATGTATGGATGTTTTATAAGTGTTATAAAAACCAACAGAAGCCTTTGTTAAGATCTTATTACATAATAATAATAATAATAATAATAATAACAATAATAATAATAATAATGCATTTTATTTATAGGGCACTTTACATTAGCAGTAAATCTCAAAGTGCTACATAAAAAGTTCAAACAAAGGCAAAGCAAGATAAAAACATAGATAAAACAACAATAATTATAGCATTCTTGTTAATAAGCTTTCCTAAATAGAAAAGTCTTTAGCTGTTTTTTAAAATAGCCCACAATCTGCTGTGTTCTTAGGGTCTCTGGTAGACCATTCCAGAGCCGTGGAGCAGCGGCTACAAAGGCTCGGTCACCCATTGTATAAAGTAAATGAGTAATCAATGCATTTTTTTAAGTACCTAAAATAAAGTGGTACCCTTTTATTAATATAGCACATTTTCATACAAGAAAGTTGCTCAAAGTATTTTAAAATAATATTGTCTAAACAAAGTAACAAAAGTAATTAAAAAATATAGAACAACTACTATTTATAACATGTTATAACAAACAGCAGAGAATCAAACTATGGTCAGGCAGGAATTAATACAGTAGATTGCTTTTTAGTATTTAGCTTTTGTTGTAACTCAGACTTTGTAAACTAACATAAGTTTATATATTTTCAGCTGTTACATGAACTTCTAGTAGACATTTTGAACATAATGAGATGTTTCTAAGAAACATGGAGGGGTTTGTTTAATGAAAAATGTGCATAGCAGTTTGACTCAGTTGAGAGATAGGAAAGCAGGGTGGAAGTGTGTTCCAATTGAATTTTGGGTCATAAGTGCAAAGGTGATCAAACAAAAGTGTAAATTTACAGGTGAGTTAAAAAAATGTTTTTTTGAATTGGATACAATGAGTGGTTGCATACGTGTCACTAGTAAATAAAGGCACTAGCGACTTAGAAGCTCATCTTCACTGTACAAAGCACATAGCTGCTTTTAAGGAAGAGAACTCATCAGTAGAAGTGGCAGAATAGTTTATGAGCCCAGGCAAAAGAGAATATGCTGTAACTGCAGCTGAGGATGTTTTTATATTTCATAGGGTAAAGCATCACAATAGTTATAGAACAATGTATAGTACATCTGCTTTGATAAAGAAAGCACTCCCAAATTCTGACACAGCCCACAAATTATCATGTGGTCAAACCTTGATAGAAACTAGCATTAATACTGTGACTGCACTGCATTCTGTTGCAAAAGCACTGAAATCACTTAAACATATACATTATTGTGGCATTGTAATTTATGGTAGCAATTACAGCACATTTAAAATATTCCCAGTCATAGTTCAGTCTTTTAATTAGAAGAAAGGTAGTGCTCAGTACAAATTAATTGAAGTCAAAAGCACGCCAAATAATATAGCTGAAAAAATTGTATAATAAGTAAAAAATGGATACAGGCTCTGCAACTGTTTAAAATGGTTACTAAAAAGCTTAATAAAAGCTTTGATCTTTAAATCGATTGAACTTTTTGATTAGAAAAATTAATAAAAACTCATTCATTTGACATGTATCAAATGTAGATTACTCTTCCTCCACTCAATCATTTTTTTGGAAAACAAAATACAACCCCAAACCAGAAAAAAATGGGACAGTATGAAAAATACAAATAAAAAATGCTGTGACTCTTAAATTTACTTTAACTTTTATTCCATTGAGGATTTTATTCAATGACCTTGTATTGCTGCACACCTTAAGATGTGTTTGCAGGAAGAATGAGACAAAATAACACGTGAAATGGTTGGTATCCTCAGTGCCAAAACATCTTTAAAGTGTTGAGAGAAGGAATGGCAACATTACAAAGCGGTAAATGCTTTACCATGCCAAATTTTTTTTGGAATGTGTTGCAGGCCTGAAATGCTAGAATGGATATATGGTATATTAACAAATGAAATGAAGATGACCAGACAAAACATGAAATATTTTCTGGTCATACTGTCTGCAATGAATAAAAAGTCAAGTTAATTTAAGAATCACAACATTTTTTTTATTTTCATTTTCCATACTGTCCCACCTTTTTCTGATTTGGGGTTGCATGATCAACCTACTATACTACCTTATCCTCTTCACTGCTTAAACTGAAACAAATCCCCTTTCTTTTAAGAACATATTAAACAGACAAAACATTTTACTTTGTCTATTGTCTGCATAAATTCAATTTTTCTCTTTAAAGTTGTCAAAAGACAGGCATTAGATAAGTGGGTGTTTAGTAAAATTTTTAAAGTAATGCACTTTTGCAGATATAACAGAGGTAAAGCTGCCCTGCCACAACCATGCTAAGACATTAAATCAGCAATGAGATATGCATATCAAGTGCCATATTTTCCAATAACCCTCCCTTCATCATGCAAACTCAAGTCAGCTGTCAACAAACAATTGCTTTTGTTTCAATATTCTTTTAAAATATTCTTATTAATAAAAGTCCAATTAAACGTAGTACTGAGAGGTTATGATTTGCCAGTTGCAGAAGCAAGTAGCAAAACAAACGAATAATTCTGAAATATGGTGTGATAGTCATTCATTCATTTTACCTAATATTTCCTGGTGAGGCTTCTCATCCTTAACAGCTCTTTCTGGTGGATACTGCTAACTTTCAAGGACTACCAGGCTATTCAAGAGATATAATCCCTCCAGCATGTCATTTGGCCTAACACCAGGTCAGGGGGGCATGCGAACTACATGCCTAAATCACCTCAGCTGGTTCCTCTATCTTAAAAGAAGTAGCAGTTCCAAAGTTTCAACATTGCTGAGCTCTTCATCCTGTCATACAGTGTGTGATCAACAACTCTGTGCAGGACCTTTTGTGTTATTGCATGTACTAATGATCTAATAATGATGTTACTGTTTTGGTCAATACCCAATTACTAAATCAAAAACTTAATCTGAGGGCTCAGGTTTAGTATCACAAGGTTTTGCTGACACATTGCTTTGCCATTTCCTCTCACAATCCCCTTAACCTAGAGCAGTTCCTTCTTATACACACTTCACATGGAACCTGTGATCAAAGGACCAATGGGAGAGGAAAGTGGAGCCTCAGACCTCCGCAGCTCCATGGGTCTGGAGATCCACTGAATTCTATTGCACATTTTTGTCACTCAGTTTACGTGACTTGAGTCAGATAATCCTTGTACAACCTGACAGTCACCTTTTGTGATAATTTCTCATTAATGAGGAGCCGAGATAGTTTCAAGTCAACACCAGTCAGGTGCACAAAAAATTTTAAAAAATAAAATTATGAAAAAGAGGCTTGGACTCCATTTTCAAGTGCATTTAAAAATCTAAATTTGTGTAACTTCCAGTAAGCTAGCTAACATTACATCAATTGCCACTACACTAAAGCTATTGGTCTACTGGAGTAAAAAAGGTGTAAAATCTGCATTTTGTGTAATAGTTTTGAAATCAAGAGGTTAACAGATATTATTTGATGTTACAGTACCTAGCTGACACATAGTTGAGGATTATTTATAATGGCCAGGACCTTAGGACCTCTCCACGTTGTTAAAGGCTGCTAACGTTAGTTGACATATGAAGTGCTCTGAGTGTTGTTGCATGAGAATACATTTGTAAATTTTAAAGACACACAGGCTCTCTTGCCTACTAGTTAGTTATTGTCTGAATTGTGGAAAAGCACCATGCAAACAACTTCAAAATACAAAAAGAGAAAATCACCCAGATTAACTTAATCGTTAGTTAATTTTAATGGTAGCTAACATTACTGATTTAGTTAATGCCTTATTGCTATCTGCAGTTGCTGGAAGGACAAAATGAACTTTAAATAAATTCATAAGAGTTGGCAATTCATTCACATGTTCATTTTTTAAATGTTGAAATATTCAGCTTCATTTTGACTTTGTATTTACTGTATTAAATAAGTTTAGTAAAGCACTTTCAATAGTAATTTTATTTTTAATTTTTTTATTATTATTGTTATTATTATTATTATTAGTAGTAGTATTTCCTATTAGTATTATTATTATTATTAGTAGTAGTAATATTTTGTATTAGTAGGAGTAGTAAAGTATTAATATTGTAGTTTTTGTTGCTACAGGTGATACTGTTGGCTATAACAAGTAATAAAGAGTAACAGCAGACTGATACACTGGACTGTTATTATTATTAGTATTACTAATTAGGCCTTCATTTATAAAGGAAACTAATCAATCACAACCATTAAATACCATTAAAGTCCAAATCTATAGATTGTACTCCAAATTGCAGTAGCACTCCCAGTTATAGTTGCACAAGTAAGCCCGCGATTCGCTAGCGAATTGGAAATCCAAGAATGGCAATCAGTTTCTGTTCCATCCGATATTTGGATGGATGACATATCATAGAGGGTGGGTGCGTCTGGGGAAATGTCATTTAATTCAATACGCATATCTGTACTAAAGCGGTTTCGTTTTGTGGAGACGCGATTCTGTTGCCTTTGCTGACACCGACTGCTGGCAGAGTGGAGCACAGCAAGTGTAGTTTACAGGTTGTGGTGTTCGTGTGCCAGCCACTGAGTTGGGGAAGCCGCTGGGTTTGAGTCTGTGACCGTTATGTGATCTATATTACTGGCACAGTGGATTAGAGCAATTGTAGTGAACAGGTTGTGTTGTTTGGGCGCCACCTACTGACTCTGGGAAGCCGCTGCGTTTGACTCTGGGGCGTGCGCCACGGCGCAATATGCGCCTCAGTGGGAAGCCGCCACGTGATGAAATAACATGGAGGGTATATGCGGTGGTGTGGGCGGTCGCGTCCGGGCGGCTGTACAACCTGGCGTGCACGCTTTACCTCAGGTGTAGTTCACAGGTCGTAGACATGGTAAAGTTTCCATTTCATTCAATAACCGTATTTGAACTAAAGCGGTTTCTTTGTGTGGGCGCCTTCATTCATTGTTTGTATCCATGACTGTACAGGTTGTGTTGTTTGGGCGCTCACAGGTTGTGTTGTCTGGGCGCCACCTACATACTGTGGGAAGCCGCTGCGTTTGACTCTGGGGCGGGCGCCAAAGCGCAGCACGTTGTGTTATTTGGGCACCACCTACTGACTCTGGGAAGCCACTGCGTTTGACTCTGGGGAGGGCGCCGCCGTGTTTTGGGATGCCGCTGCGTTTGACTCTGGACTCTGGGGTGGGCGGCAAGGCCGCAGTGCGCATGCGTGCGTTTGACTCTGGACTCTGGGGCAGGCGCCAAGGCCGCAGTGCGCATGCGTGCGTTTGACTCTGGACTCTGGGGCGGGCGCCAAGGCCACAGTGCGCATGCGCCTCGGTGCCTCCGCTGTGCATAAATTAACTGTGGTTTAGTAAGATAGATCAGCTGAACAAAGTTTTTCAAAACTTAAGCTCATCAAGACATCCTTGTGGCCATCCATGGCACAACAACATATAAGCAGCTTGGCTATCATCAGCATTAACTCTGACCTCGCACAGAAGCTGTCGTGTGATGTCCTAATAGAGGACTTTGCCTCCAGAAAATGTAGACATTGTGATATGCAACAAAGAGAGTAAAGAAAACCTTAAACATTCACTTTCAGTTCTTTTTTTTTTGTATATGCTTCATGTTTATTAAGAATGTCCAATAGAACACACCATACTCTTTGTACCTACCCATAGAAATGAGGTATGTTAAATGAGATTTCTTTAATATCTTTTTGCTTTTTCCTAGACAACAATGAGATCAGAAAGAAGTAAAATGGAGACATGTTCTTTTGTCTCCTGCTTTTCAGCTTTTTCTCTTAAGACAAAATACCCCGGGATCCTCACAAGTATCTCCCCTTGAGTTTCAGCAGAGATCTCAGCAACGTCACACTAAGGGCTCAGATTTTCCAAGTAGTGTTTTGACATGATTGTTTTAAGTTTGAAAATATTTGCATTGTCTGCTCAATAGCATATGGGCAATGTATGGGCAGTTGTTTGTGGCAATAAAAAACTTCACTATGATTACAAAACTACTACTTGCTGCTGGCTAATGTTATTAGTTGGTCTAATTTATATTGCTATGCTCCAATTAGATCATACTCATTCTAGAAGACAAGGCTTGTAGTGTGGCCTAACCATGAGATCCATTTTTTTTCTTCTCCATATTCTCAGGGCTGCAGTTGCCATTTAAAATACACACAAATGCAGTGAGGACACTCACTGTCACTTAAGAAACTAAAGCACTGTTCACAGAAGGCTGTGGTGCACCTGAACTTATTGTGCTTTTCTGCAGAAGGGACAGATTTGCTTTCATTTGAATATACTTCAGTTTCTGTTTTATTTGTACCCTGCTCTCTTCCATACCTTCTCAGAGTACAGTTTCCAAGCATTTCCAGCAGAGGAAACATATTACCAGTGATATGATTATCAGCAACGAGATAAGGATACAATCTCAGCAACCGTCTCCATAAAATACCATCTTTGAAAGATTCTCTTTGATCTCATCTTTGTTTTCTCTAGGACAGTCAAGAACTTTCAATATGATATATGAGGATTTATTCTGTCTTCCCAGTGGAGCTAAAAAAATGACAATAGTATCGTGCAGAGTCACTAGTTGTTGCATTTTTTAACACCAGATTATAAGGACTTATAGATTGTATTTCTGCTTCTTGAATGAAGACTTGATACATTTTGGTCATATTCGATTTTAGGTCACTAAACAAAAATCCAGTGAGATTTTGATGAATTTCCTTGTACCAGGTCACAGTTTTATAGCAAACACTCTTCTCGGAGTTCGCCCTACAGGGCAGCACTGCGTCGTGACCACACTGCACGGTCACATACAGAAAGTCGGTTGGACACTCAGAACCCCTGCGATATTCAATATCAGGCAGAACACGAAGGTGAACATTTTTTTTTTTTTTTTTTCTTGCAGCTCAAACAACAAGTAAAGATGAACCACGGGCAACTTTCAAGTTCTGATCAATTTAAAAATGTTTTTAATGAGACTATTTGAAAAAGTTATAGTTACATTTGTTATGTGTGATTCTTTATGTATTATTTATTTATATGTTGTTCAAATTAAAGCTGATATAAGAAATACTAATGTAGTGGATTCAAGGAGGTATAGGTTGTGGAGTTTCAGGGGGCCCAAGAAGAAGATTTTGCTTGAGGCCCCAGTTTAGCTAGAGGCAGCACTGCTTTTACCTTCACTTATGAATAAGACTTTAAGGCCTCATGTATAAATGGTGCATACACAAAAAAATGTTGCATATGCCCATTTCCACACACACATTGGCGTAACACTACACACATTTTCACGGCAGCCTCAGATCATGTGTATGCATGTTTCTGCTCGGCTTTTTAAATGGGCGGCACCCAGCATCAAAGCAGTGCTACTGTTTCTGTGTGGTTTCCCTTTCTTTTTTAGATTCACATCCATGTAGTGGGCATTATCAAATACATCAAAATTAATTGCATATCATTTAGAAATTTAAGGTGCTCACATTGTAATAAGTCCTTATTTTTCTTAGGAAAAATGATAATTAATGCTTGTCAAAAATATAATTTTTTTGTCTCTGGCTTCTATAAATGTTGCTAATAAGAGGGGAGCTAACGTAAATGAACATTTTTTGTAAAATTCAGCAGGGTAGCCATCAGGACCTGGGGCCTCATACATAATGCTGTGTGTACAACAGCCGCACCACCTAAGGATTCCAATATTTCATGCACCAAGGGGATGGGATAGGCATCATGATGGGTTTTGGCATTCAGACCGCTATAATCGACACAGAATCAAAAAGTGCCAGACCAATACTGCTGGAGCTGCCCAAGCCTAAGATGAAGGTTCAAGTATACCGTCTTCCAACACATGGTCAAGCCACTCTTTAATAAGTCTCATCTTCATCAGAGACACCCTGTAGGCCCTAAGCCAGACAGGGACCTCATCAAAAGTGTGTATGTGATGACTAGCTTCTGCCGTGTGTCCTAGTTTGTCTGTTCAAACCATAGGCCATAGGTCATCTTCTCAATAGAGGCTGCACCTCCCAGAACTGAGTACTTATATTAGCTTCTATAGGATCCAGCTCTGTAACTAGTTGTGCCAGATGGGCCACCGTAGATCTTCCTGAGATTTTTTTCCCTATATTTTATTGAATTTATTAAAAACATATAATATTCCATACTATCAAGTCAAAACTTGACAAAACTAAATTCAAATCAACCCCCGCCCATGAGAAAAGAGAAAGGTCAACAGCCAGAATAAAATAATTGAGAGTAGTAAAGAATGAAAGGAGTCTTTTCCCCCAATATAAATACTTATTCTAAAATATTATTGATTAGGTCCTGCCAGATTTTAAAGAAGTTTTGAACAGATCCTCTAAGTGAGAATTTTTTTTTTTTTTTCAATTTCAAATAGTAATAACATCAGTTACCCACGGACTTAAAAGGGGTGGTTTAGGATTCTTCCAGTTGAGTAAGATAAGTCTATGTGCTAATAGTGAATTAAAGGCAATTACAGTTTGTTTGTCCTTCTCCACTTTAAGCCCATCTGGGAGTATACTAAACATAGTTGTTAATTGGTTAGAGGTAATTGTGACACCTAGGCTGTCTGACAGGCAATCACTTTTGTCCAGAATGATGTTAATTTGATACACATCCAAAATATGTGGACTAGTGAAGCTGGAGCTTAATTGCAACATTCGCAGGTTGCATCTTGCCCAGGAAACATTTTGGACAATTTTAAGCGAGATAGATGTGCTTTATAAAAGATTTTGAGTAGAATAATTGAATGCTTTGCACATATGGACTGAATTCTGTGTGTGACTACCTTCCAGTTCGTTAATGTTGAGCAAGAGATGCTTTTCCCACTGTACTCAAGACTGATCAGTATCTCTTCTGGAATAGAAATAGGTGGGAGGTGAGGAAAATTGGACAGATTTCATTTAGCAAAGTTTCTAATTTGGAGATAGTAGAAAAATTGTGTTGATGGGAGACTAAATTTGAAGTGTATATGTTCATAGGATGCAAAGATATTATTTATATACAAATCTCTAAATGGTTTAATCCCATTTGTTTTCCAAACATTAAAAACTGTAAGTTTGTGAAAGTGGAAAAAGGTGGTTATCATGTAGAGGTGCCACAGATAAAATATTCTCTAACTTAAACTGCTTCCTACATTGGTTCCATATTCTGAGTTAATGAAGGATAATTGGGTTGTTAGTATATTGACGATACCTTGCATTTACTGGTGTACAAAGCAAGGAACATGAAGAATTACAGCAGTATTTCATTTCTATTGCAGACCAAGCTAGTGTGTGTTCATCTACTTGTGTCAATGTCTAGGTTTTTATAGCTTGTATGTTTGCTGCCCAGAAATAAAATTGAAAATTAGGTAGGGCCATTCCCTCCCCTTTCTGATTTAGGTCATTGTAGGATTGTAGGATCGTCTTTTGAATGCATGGGTGTTTTGAATACCAAATAAATGAGGTTATGATTGAACCTAATTTCTTAAAAAAAGATTTGTTAATGTATATGGGGATGTTTTGAAATAGGAACAGAAGCTTAGAGAGGATATTCATCCTTGACAATATTAATTCTCCCTGCTACGGTAAGATGGAGGGTAGACCATCTATGCACGGCTTGTTTAATTTTGTCCATTCAAACAGCAAAATTTTGTTGAAAAAGAGCTTTATATTTACTTGTGATGTTGACCCCTAGGTATTTAAACTGATCTGCAGTGCTAAAAGGGAAGGTGTCCAATCTAGTGTTGTTTACTAAAGAATTCCCTGAAAAAAGCACACTTTTGACCAAATTCATCTTGAGTCCAGATATATTTTGAAATTCTGCCAGTACATTTAGGGCTGTAGGCACAGAATTTTGTGGTCTGATATATACAGTACCATATCATCTGCATACAGTGATATTTTCTGTTCAAGACTTTGTCTGAAAATCCTCTTTACCTCTAATGCATTTCGAAAGTGAACAGCCAATGGCTCAATGGCAATTGCAAATAGCAGTGGTGACAAGGGGAATCATTGTCAAGTACCGCGTTCTAGTTTGAAATATTCTGAAATAAGGTTGTTAATACAAACTGAAGCTTCTGGACTACATATACAATAGTTTGATCCATGCACATATGTTCTGGCCCAACCCAAATGTTTGCAAAGTGGTGAACAGTTAATCCCATTCAACCATATCAAATGCTTTTTCTGCATCCAAAGATAATATGATCTCCGGAGTGTTAGATTTTATGGGTGAATATATTATATTAAATAGGCGTCGAGGACTGGAAGCCAAATGTTTACCTTTAATAAATCTGGTTTGGTCTTGTGATATTACTGAAGGGAGCACTTTCTCAATCCTTCTAACTAGGGCTTAGAGAGTATCTTAAGATCATTATTCAGAAGTGAGATTGGTGTGTATGATGCACATTGTAATAAGTCCTTATTTTTCTTAGGAAAAATGGTAATTATAATTTTTTTGTCTCTGGCTTCTATAAATGTTGCTAATAAAAGGGGAGCTAACATAAATGAACATTTTTTATAAAGTTCAGCAGGGCAGCCATCAGGACATGGAGCCTCATGCATAACGCTGTGTGTACAATTCACACTAAAATATGGTGTACAGACAAAAGTGGAAATGAACGTACGTACAAAAACAATTAGATACACAAAACTGTGCATAAGCCAACTTCCACGCACTTCCCGCTACGTAAATCCCAGTCAGCGTGAAAAGTACTGCTTGTGCAAGCGCCTGATGCCCCATCCTGACTCCTCCCAGATTTTTGCACTTTTTAATATGTAAATCAATATACAGTAAATAGCCCTTTCTGTTCAGTGTTTGGTTAAAAGACAATGGGAAAAGTATGTGAAAAAAAGAATTTACTGAATGCGAAGTTGAGGAAAGGAAAAGTTTACTATTTGTTGGCTTAAGCAGTGGTTTAAACAACAAAAGGAAGTTGATTGAGTAATATAGAGTGTGGAGAAACTCGAAAGTTCCATTTCAGAAAGTCGCACAGTGCCCGAAATAAAAAAGACACCATAAAAAGGCGAGTTGTTGCTCACAGTCTGAGTGTCATACGGAAGTGTATTAGGGAACAGAGAAAAGAAAGAAAATAGGGACACAGCAAAAAAAAGATCAAATGTCCACTTCAATCTCGTATTTTTTTTTTGTCATTAAATTAGAACGTCATAAATGTAATCTTAAAATCAATGTTTAATTTATTAGAGTTTCTCAGATCCCATCGTAACTAAACTGGTACGTTAAATGCTTTGTACTCTGTGTATTCTTCTATGTTCTCTATGTGTGTGAATCAGTACATGCTTCTTAAATGAGCTTTCTCTTACACCGACAGGACACAGAATAGATTACATTCATGGTATTACAGCTGTCTGAACAATTTAAACACTAAGATGTATACCTGATATCATGTTCCTGTGAAATTAATTAAAGCATGTATTAAACAAGGGGGCACAGTGGCGCAGTGGTAGCGATGAGCTGGCTCCCTGTCCAGAGATCGTTCCTGCCTCACCAAGATGCTTGCTGCGCCATACGTGACCCTCGATAAAATAATCTACTGCAACAGTAATGTCTTTTTCAAATGTGCTAAACCCCAATTCCTGTCCTTCCTTTTCTTTCTCCAAGTAACCAATCGCCACACAATCAGCTCCTTAATAATTGTCCAGCCATCTGTAAGCTTAGAACACCAATTCTTCAAAACTTTTAAGCAACATTGAAATATCTTCGTGTTTAATTATTCCATCCATCTATCTATCCAGGGTCGCGCCAGTCCCAGCAAGCATATAGCGTTAGCTAATGACGAGGTTAAGACACCAGCTGCAAGATAAAATGTGGGGCATAGTGATGTGAACTCCATGATCAGAGGGGCATGGTCGGAGATAACAATAGCATCGATTTGCAAGATTTAATCGTAGGCATGAAATTGTTAGCTATAAAGAAGTAATCAATTCTTGAGGAACAATGATGTACTGGTGAGAAGTAGGAATATGCTCTTAAGTATGGATTTAGTAATCTTGTTAAAATGTTGCTGCTAGTTTTTAAATCTTTACATGGGCTTGCTCCTGCCTATTTATCTGAACTGTGTGTTTTACATCAGCCATCTAGAGTGCTTAGATCTTCTGGTGAGTTGTCTCTGGTTGTCCCTCGTATCAAGTGTAAAACCAATGGGGACAGGGGTTTTGCAGCTGCTGTGCCTTGCCTGTGGAACTCTACCTCATCATATAAAGGAGTCGTCTACAATTGAACTGTTCAAAACAAGATTAAAGACTCATTTCTATTCACTTGCATTTCGTGACCTTCAGTAATACTGATGGTTTCCTCTTTGTGATTATATAACATTACTTCTATTTTTTATGTATATAACATTACTTCTGTTTATTATGTATTTTATTTTATGTTCATATATTTTATTTCTATTTATGTTTTATGTTAATTGTTTTGTTTTTCTTTTATTCTATTATTGTAAAGCACTTTGGCCACAGCATTACTATGTTGTTTTAAATGTGTTATATAAATAAATTGACATTGACATTGACATTAATCTCTATGGGTCTGATAAGTTATGATCAATTAAAACCTGTGTGATTATTTTTGCAATGTTAGATGTTGTCAACCCTGTAGCTGAAGACCTATCCAGGTCTGGATTTAAAACACAGTTAAAGCCTCCGACCATTATAATTTTGTATTCAAGTTAGGAATGGATGCAAATACATTTTGGATGAAGTCTCTATCATCCACATTGGGTGAGTAGATATGTATCAAAATCAAAATAAATTACCCAAAACCATCACATATTGCCCTTCAGGATCTGATACTACAATTCCTCACAGGTGGCGCAGTGGTAGTGCTGCTGCTTTGCAGTAAGGAGACTGTGGAAGATTGTGGGTTCACTTCCCGGTTCCTCCCTGTGTGGATAGCGCTTTGAGTACTGAGAAAAGCGCTATATAAATGTAATGATTTATTTATTTATTATTTATCTGATACCACAAATGAAATTGTTCTATAAATTAAGATTCCTATACCTCTAGTTATCTTTGTATAGCTGGACTGGAATATTTTGCCAGTCCAGTCTCTTTGCAGCTGAAACTTATCCTTGTTGATTATGTGAGTCTCCTGTAAAAATACTATCTTGGCATTTAGACCTGTTCGAGAGAGAATACTTTTTTCCTCTTTAGTTTGTGATTGAGACCTTTGACATTCCAGCTCACAAAGGCTACTGTTTGGTCATAGTAGCATTGCTTCTGATGTTTTGCTGTCATTTTATAATCTTAAGTTAAGGTTGTACATTATTACATTTGATAGCTTAAGCCTTAATTTCCAATATTGCCAGGCGTTATGGATAGGAAGCCTAATGTTGTGTTGACACTTACAATTGTGTGGATGAAAAGGATAGATCAGAAATAGCTTTCTCTCTTTCTCTACTTCCCCAAACTCCCTGCCCTCCCATTTTGCCTCCCCATGTGAGGCTAGATTACACTTCACACTATACTGTATATGTACACATACAGTCATATTGTGACGCGTGAGTTACTGTCTTGCACCCCAAAATCTGAGGCTGAGTATCAGTACTTTAACAAAACCAGCTTTATTCAACTTGAAACAGAAACATCAGGGTTATTTATTGCGGCAGGAGTTACCACTCTCCTTTACACAGACACAGCAAACATGCATAGTCTGGACCAGGTCAATGCCCAAGTTATACTGTTCCCTGCATTTATAATGTTCCATGTATCACCCATCGATGACAGGCACGTATAGTGCAATCTCAATCGGCTTGTATTTCTTTGTGCTGTGCTGCTGCGCTGCAAACAGGCTAAATTGCAGAAAAAGCCTTCTTTGCCTTGCCTGTTTCATCCAGAGAACTAAAAATGTAAGGCTTGCCTTGAATATCCATTCTCAATTTAGCAGGATAGAAGAGGCTGTATCTGATTTTGGCTTTGTGTAAACACTGTTTAATTCTGTAAAATGCAGAGTGCTTAGCAGCTGTTGAAGGTGAAAAATCAGGGAAAATGAGAATGTGGTTATTTTATAATATAATCTCTGGTTTCAGTCTGAGAAGTGACATCAGATTAGTCTTTGATTGTAATTCATTTATGTGTGCAGTGAAGCTTCTTGGTTTTGAGGAGTTTGATCCACGTATGCAGTAAGTTGCTGATATCCCGGTGTCTAATCTGAAATCCACTCTAATTATTTGAAAGAATAATTCAGCAATGAATTTCTCTGGGTTTGGGCTTTCACAGTTTTCAGAGAGACCTTCAATTTTCATACTGTATTTTCTTCTATATCCATCTTCCAGCACAGCTAGTCTGTCTCCAAGAATTTTACATTCAGATTTGGTAGCCGTTGCTTTTTCGTCAGCAGCAGAAGCCATTTCTTCAGCTATTTCAATTACGAGTCATGAACACTTGCTTAACATCTTCAAGCTGAGCATCAAGCACTCTGAATTTATTTTCAGACTTACTAACATTTTCATCTATTTTTTCCTCAATTTTTTCCAGTATAGCTTTAACACTAGAATCCTTGAAGCCTACTAAAAATGTTGTAATCCTGGGCCACCTTAAATTCCTTTGCACCTCTCCATCCGCATCTTTTGTTTTGTAAATGTGTCAATCAGTACAAGCATCAAGCAGCCTGCTATCCAAAACCCCTCCCCTCCAACCACCTCACCACCGACAGAGCTGAGTCCATCGCAGTCCATCAAGTCCAACGAACTTGCCTCTCCCTCTCTGAGTTGATGGCATTTATATCCATTCTTTTCACAAGAGCAGTGATGACAACAGTTTGTGCTGTGGTTGATGCCTGCTCAGAACTATTTGTTTTATCAGCAATCAAAGATACAATGTCCCGTGACCGCTATCAGACTACCATGAGGCATTTGCCATTTAATAACAAAGACACCTGTGCAGAACGTATGAAAAGTGACAGATTTGCTGCAATCTCGGATATCTGGCAACGTTTTGTTGAGAACTGTGTTTTGAGTTACAACTCAGGGCAAAGATTATTTCAAGTGGTTACTGGAGTATAAAATAAACTTAGCATGGCACATCCAGATCTAAATACTAGTATGGCTAATTGTTCACATACTAAAGTGACTTTAGCTGCAGGTGGAAGTCCCATTTAACTTCTGGTGCCAAGCAGAGTTCTGTTGTGGTGCAGCAGTCTATTAGCCAGCAAAAGTGCTGTGAAGAAGCCGTCTGTAGTTATGGTTCCGCCTTTGTCCAGAAGTGACTCCATAAGCTTTATGACCACAGACTAAGAAAGCCTTTGCCCTTGGGTTGTAACTCAAAACACAGCTCTCAACAAAACATTGCCAGATGTCTAAAATCGCAGCAAACCTGTGGTGTTTCACACATTCTGCACGGGTGTCTTTGTTATTAAAGGGCAAATGCCACATAGTAGTCTGATAGGTAGTCAGAGCATGAACACGCAGGTGGCCAGTTGCTGTGTGCTACATCATGCTTGATTTTTTTGGTGATCAACGCATATGTACTGTGCAAGGCATGCACGGGTCCACTGAGAAGAGTTTTCTTAGCTCACCTTGCAGAGGAACTTCGACATTGCTTCTTACAAGAAAAGGCGATGGAAAAAGAAAAGGAGGATGCAACATCGACAAACTTCTGTTTCAAGACGGCCGCTCCCCCCTGGAAAGCAAACTCGGTCAGTGTCAGGCGCCCCTTCAATGTAATAGGAACCACAGCATAGAGAGAAGTGTGTACATTGCAACAGGTTCATGTCATAAATATAGGAAGGACCTTGGGTGTGTGGGAACTGTTAACATTTTATTTCAATGATTGCATATAGCGTAGAACTGGCCTCTCTGTACTATTCTTTCCTCTGCATGTCTTGGAGTACAAAAGAAACACCACCAATGAAGTGTTTAACTTAAAAATGGACTGTAATAGCTGTTGAAATCTTATTCACTTTGGAGTTTTTTACTTTCCAATGTAACTACTTTTCAAAAAATAAAACATGAAAAGTTATGAAATTTGTGAAAAATGCATAAAACAGGTTGGTCAAACAAATTATGACACTGTGGTGGATTGCCGGCTTCCTATTCCGGCCCTCACCCCCAGGCCGCCAGGAGGAGCTCTCCCAACAGCATGGACGTGCCCTGAATTCCAGCAGGGCCTCATGGACTATGTAGTTTTTATACACAGCCCTGCTGGATACCTTGGGGACCACTAAGAGTCGCTGTCGGGAAGCCCGTGGACTCATATGTGCCCTATAACCTGGAAGTACGTCCTGGTCATGTGAGCAGGAGAGATGACGTGCTTCCAGGTTGAAGATAAGGACTGTTTACCCTGACCCGGAAGGAATAAGGAATTGTGGACTGTTGGGCAGGAACACCTCTGGGTCAGGGTGTATAAAAGGACTCTGGGAAAGCCCAGACACTGAGCTGAGCTGGGAGGTAGGGTGGCTAAGTGTTTGGGAGAGGAGGATTGGTATTGTGAGTAGAGAGTTGATTTATATGAGTAGTGTGGAGTGGAGGGTGATTGGTGCACTGTGTTATCTATACATATTAATAAAAGGCAAAGCCCTAACTGACTCACTGACTGACTGACTGACTCATCACTAATTCTCGAACTTCCCGTGTAGGTGGAAGGCTGAAATTTGGCAGGCTCATTCCTTACAGCTTACTTACAAAAGTTAGGCAGGTTTCATTTCGAAATTCTACGCGTAATGGTCATAAGTGGAACCTGTTTTTTGTCCATATACTGTAATGGATGAGGCGGAGTCACGTATCACGTCATCACGCCTCCTACGTAATCATGTGAACTAAAAACAAGGAAGAGATTTACAGCACGAGTCAAACGCGGGAACGAAGGTAAATGACGTTAATTTTTGAGTGTCTTTTAATACTGTGTAAGCATACATATTAACACGTGCAATTAAACGTGTGCATTTACGGGGTGATTTCTCAGGCTTAAAAGCTCGCCTTTTACTAAAAAGGTAAATGGAAACTGTTTTCATTCTGAAGGGCACAAACCACGTTAGATTTCAGACGTTAAACGCGCAAAAATGTCGGTACACCAGATAAATAAGCGCAACATATTATCAGTTGTATTGTATGCTTACAATACATATAGAAATGTGTTAATCGTTAACTAATATTATGGTATGGTGTTTTTCGACTCGCGCCTTGATTTAAACGATTGCATTTCTTGGTGCGTTTGCGTAGCTTATTGTCAATATGTTTACACCTCTTTTTAAGACTTAATTTAAAAAGGTTTTCTTTTCTTCTTAATAAAAATTTAAAAGCAATACTTCATCGCTACGAAGCCCATCTAGCGCTGACGTCCGAGGTTCGATTACCGTAAGCGAGTGCAGTGAGTGTGTACGCCTGATGAGCCAAGAATAAGGGGGAAAGATGTGTCGCGTACTCTTTGCATTATTTGACAGTAAACTATTTTCAACCATTCTATGATCTGCTTCTCACAACTGAAGGCACCGTGGCTGATGTTACCTCACATACAAGCGTTACCTGGTAGGTAACCAGCCACTCACTTCACTCCCTTACGGGAATCGAACCTCGGACGTCAGCGCTACAGGCGAAGCCCCTAAAATTGCGCCACGGCGTGTGGTTCGTTTATTTGACAACATATAGATCGGGGTAATTACATTCACGGCATTCGTAGTCTGATTCACAATCTGATTGTATGGGTGGTTACCTACCAGGTAACACTTATAGTTGGCCAGCAAGTCAGGTCGAAATGATCACTCGAGTGAAGGCAGCTTCACAAAAAAACCGATCCTTAACAAACTGTTATTAGTATATTTTCCCTCAATTTAAAAAGGTTTTCTTTTCTTCTTAATAAAAATTTAAAAGCGGTACTTCGCCGGTGCGAAGCACGTGGATTTGACCGACTGACACATACAGACATATTCATGAGTGCAGGTACTTCGGAAAGAAAGCACCGTGTAAACCTAAAGTTTAAATCAATTTCATAGACCTACAAAAGGTTGCCATTCATTTGAGGCAAGATTGCTTTTCTTCTGTATAACTATACGTTGCATTCTCAAGAGTGTGCTTGCACGGCTTCGGATATAGATATATATATATATGTATGTATTTCTATATATAAATATGTAAGCTTATAAGTACTGCCTTACTTCTCTTTAAGAAAGGAAGATGTAATGATACTTGATTTAAACGATTCCATGTCTTCCTGGGTTTGCTTAGCTTATTGTCAATATCTTTACACCTTTTTTTAAGACTTATTGACTGAAACGGGCTTTCACGAAAAAAGTTAGGGCTTTGCTACAGGATACACCCTACACAAGTTAAGCAAGTAAAAATAAAATATATATTTCTGTTTTATTTAAACCTTTTAAGTTCGTATGCATAGCCCCATTAAGCTGTTTTATTTTTTTTTCTTTCTTCAGTAATATTTAATCTCCTTAAAGAAAAAGAACATATCCATTTTACTTTTTTTGTATCTCTTTAGTAATATTTTAGTGTAAAAGGATAACCAGTATTTAAACCTTTTATGTTACTTTATAAAGTTATATTACATAATGTTGAAAAATTAATAAGAAAGCTACATATTTTGGCAGCTGCTGCTTTAATTTTCAATTAAATGAAAAAACCTCTCCAAGAGAAAATGTCAATGAAGAAGAAACAGTTTGCACTATCTAAAAATGAGAAACCCTCATTTATAAAAGTTTGCTGCAGATGACTTAACTGAAAATAAATGAATAGTTCCTATGTATATAATACATATTTATCTATTTTACTTATGCCTTTAATCCAGCAACTTGCAACATCTGAGGCACAATTTCTTACATTACTTTTGTTTTTTGCACCACAGGCAGGTGAAGTGACTTCCTCAGGGTCACACAGTGGTGTCAGTACCAGGATTTGAACTGACAAGCTCCGGGTTTACTGAAATATTACTGAAGAAAGAAAAAAAATGAAAACGGGCAAATAGGGCTATGCATACAGATGTCCATCCATCCATTATCCAACCTGCTATATCCTAAATACAGGAGCCAATAAGTAGATATGTATATATACAGTATATATATATAAATATATATATATATATATATATATATATATATATATATATATATATATATATATATATATATATATGTGAATGTATGTATGTATATATGTCTATATTTATATCTATATATATATATATATATATATGTAGATATGTCAATTTGTATATGTATATATATATATATATGTATATGTGGATGTGTATATGTATATATATGTATATGTAGATATGTGTATATGTAGATATGTATATATATATGTATATATGTTTATGTATATATATGGTTTCATAACCTCTTTAACACACTACTTCTCCGCTGCGAAGCGCGGGTATTTTGCTATATGTAGATAAATGTATATGTAGATATGTATATATATGTATATATGTATATGTATATATATATGTTTACATAACCTGTTTAACACACTACTTCGCCGCTGCGAAGCACAGGTATTTTGCTATATATATATATATATATATATATATATATATATATGACAGCAACACTCATAACAATGACAACACAATTACATATATATATGTGTCAATCTATCTATGTATGTCTATATATATATATATATATATATGTAGATATGTAGATATATATATGTAGATATGTATATATATGTGTATATATATGTAGATGTGTATATATGTAGATATATAAATATTTATGTATATATATGTGTCTGTGTATATATATATATATATATATATATATATATACGTGTGTGTATGTATGTATGTACGTGTGTATGTATGTATGTGTATATGTATATGTGTGTGTTTATGTATGTGTGTATATATATGTTGATATGTGTATATATATGTATATATATGTAGATATGTGTATATGTAGATATGTATATATATGTATATGTATGTATATG
The DNA here is from genome assembly GCF_900747795.2 of Erpetoichthys calabaricus. Classification (NCBI taxonomy): domain Eukaryota; kingdom Metazoa; phylum Chordata; class Cladistia; order Polypteriformes; family Polypteridae; genus Erpetoichthys; species Erpetoichthys calabaricus. The sequence goes on from NC_041400.2 coordinate 77,515,211, forward strand.
TTTATGTGTGTGTGTGTGTGTATATTATATATATAAAAGACAGCAACACTCATAACAATGACAACACAATTACATTAACAATCATGTTACGTTATTTTTAAAATGTTTCCTTTTCTTTTTCATAACCTCTTTAACACACTACTTCTCCGTTGCGAAGCGCGGGTATTTTGCTATATATGTATATATATGTATATGTAGATATGTGTATATGTAGATACGTGTATATGTAGATATGTATATATATGTATATATGTATATGTATATATATGTTTACATAACCTCTTTAACACACTACTTCTCCGCTGCGAAGCGCGGGTATTTTGCTAGTTGTACAATAAAGAAGAATTGTACTATTATCTGGTGTTTGGAGTGGTACCTGAGGGCTCAAGAGGTGGATACACATCTCTACTGCTACAACACATATAATGTATGTTGTTATTTTGGTGAATCACATACTCCTAATTGCCCTGCGGTGGGCTGGCGCCCTGCCCAGGGTTTGTTTCCTGCCTTGCGCCCTGTGTTAGCTGGGATTGACTCCAGCAGACCCCCGTGACCCTGTAGTTAAGATATAGCGGGTTGGATAATGGATGGATGGATGGACATACTCCAAATATACCTTTAACATGTATTGAATATGTCTCTAGTGAAAAAAATATTATGGGGATAATAATTTTTCATTGTTTGTTTTCACTTTCATTTCTTGTGTAAGACACTGCAAACAGATTATTACAAGTTTCAGTGTGGTCAGTTTGTATTTTTCTGTACGTTTCTGCATAACTGCACAATAATAAGAATTGTGATCAAACCCTCTTAATTGTGCCTGTAATCAGTATAATACACTTACATTGAAAATGGAGGACATCAGTGCAGATATGAAGAACACATTAAATAAATCCAATTCAAACTGCCAAATATTATGGCCAACAAATAATTTTTAATAATCAGGTATGCTGCTGGAGAAATAAATCTTCAATAGTGTCATCTGTTCATTTTTAAGTGCCTAACACGGTAATTAAAACACATTGATATGCGAACTGCAAGTCTAATTTGGTTTGAACTTAATTCAAGAATGTTCATGCACATGCAGAGGTCAATTGCAATAGTTGTATATAGGATGCTACGTGATTTTACTACAGACAAGAAACGCAAGTAAAGTTATGGTGTAACCTTGAGTACCAGTGCAACTCCAAGGTGTACATATCTTATACGTACATTGGAACTGTGTGAGTGTCTTGTTTTCAGTCCAATTCCCTCTGATACTCTTACTGCTCCCGTCTGCTTTACTATTTTCTAATGAGCCATGTCTGCGGGTTATTTATAGATTGTATTTGAGGTTAACCATTACAAACTTACAATGAGCTTTTAACTTAAATATGTTTTCATTTATTGAAAGAGCATGGTTGGTTTGAGACACCAATTCCCACTTTTTTTTTTTACTTAAGATTGATATGCCTGCATAACACCTCACTATGACTGCAGTTTTTCAGTCAGTCATTTTGCACTCTTTTGAATTTTCTTCCCTTTTTGTCATTCTGGCATGTGTTTAGATCTATCTTTTGTGACCAAAGGGGTGCCAGCGAGCAATGAATACCAGACAGTTTACAGTTAAAAATAAAGATATTTATTACACACGCACATGTTCACAGGCTTTTAAGAATAGTCCAATAGTGTACCATTTGGTTGAAATGCTTCTCTTCTGTCCCTTCCAATCCTCCATTGCAAATGTCACCCACTATATCCTGACTCAGACTCCACAAGTGAGACGAGATGCCTCCTTTTATGGTGGACCTGTGAGTATTTCCGGTGTCATGACATTGCATACCAGAAACACTACTGTGTCATATGGAAGCTCTCTGAAATAGTCCAATCTTCACAGTGCCCAAGGACCCCAACAGGTCTCCCTCCTATAATTCCCAGACAACCCTACGGGTTTGGAGGACACATTGTTCAACAGGTCTACTTATCCCCCATATGTCCACTATCTGATCAACCTTCCTGAGATAGAAACCAAGGACCATCCCAGCCAAGTGGTATTTCTGTTCTTGTGCTCCATCCATTTCAGCCTCCTTGCTAGGTAGGAGTTCAACCCCAACCCCAATCATAATGCCAGTTGTGGTAGAAATTTAACATCTTTTTAAAAAAAGAAACATCCTCTAATAGGACAAATCAGTAATCAGGCAGGAGGAAAGCTGTTTAATTGTGTCTTTTAATTACTCCTCAGCAAAATTCCTTGGAGGGAGCATTCGTCAAAAGCAGTCCATTACAGGTCATATGATCAGAGAAACAAAGAAAATAGGTTCATTTTCTATACTATTGGATTTACATACGGTGTCAATCGATGCATAAATTTACTCTGGTTGGTTCATTGGTTTACACCCAAATGACATATAAAATAAAAGTCTATTATATTATATTCTGGTTCTTCTTATACCTTTTGAGATGAGCTACCACCCTTGAAATTTCTGTGCATGTAACAACTGTCTATTCTGGTTCTTTACAGGACATCAGCTGATTTCTTAGTCATCTGTCAGTACATTTTGTTGTTCACTTGACCTTTATCTTGTTTCCTTATATGCTTGCAAAGGTTTCTGATATTTATTAACCCTTTATGCTATTTCTTTAAGGTGAAAGCTATGTTACCCTGAAATTGTTCTTCTACAGAGTCTATTCAGTCTGGCACTTAAACTGTCTATCTATCTATCTATCTATCTATCTATCTATCTATCTATCTATCTATCTATCTATCTATCTATCTATCTATCTATCTATCTATCTATCTATCTATCTATCTATCTATCAATATGGAAACCTTCCCATGCAGTAAGACCATGTTCATGATGAATGTACATTTGTCCAAGACTCATCATGGTGTCCCTTATATGGTAACAGCTACACTTGGGACCTACTCCAAATTAAATGAGAACAAAGCAATATGCCTGGTTATAGTTAGAAGTACACTGTATTTAGAAGCATTATTCACTTGTGGACATCAAGTCGGCTGTATTTTGCAACCTTGTCAATACAGTATTGAGAAAATTGCACAAAGCCATAACCAGGTACAAAACCATAATGACCAATCTGTTTACACAACATAATTAATGTGAACATAATTCACAATTTTCTTCCTTGCCTAATTCTAGGCATTGCACATTTTGCTTCAATAGGAAACACAATTTGGTTAGGCCAGCAACTATTAAACTGCCTCATATAGCTCAGAACTTTCATCTAAAACTAAAACCAGTGAAGGCCTGCACCAGATGTCTTTACTTTGTGATACTGGGCAGTTTTACACATCTGTATGCTCTATTTTCTCAATATGCTTTGAATTTCTGACTCTTGGAAATAAAAAATATTAAATATCTGGGTGCTCATAAAAATAAACATCATATTTTTAGAACATAAGCAAGAATTATTATAATTTTTTTTCTTCATGTTCAAACAGGTATGACTTTAGTTGAAATTTTATTGCTCATTATAGGCTTTTTTCATCCCTCAGTTCTCAGTGCTAACTACCAATTCTTTTCCTTATGTGAGGAGCTGTACCAATAACTTTTACACTAAATTCCACTACACACCTCAATGGTACATTTGTATTAGCTAGCACTCTCATTAACTCAAATTTCTATATAAGATGAGATGTGCATTTTGATTTATAACACTATAAATTAATAATTGCCATCAAATTTGAATAATAATAGAAACATGGCATGTCCTAAGGTTGGAGTCAGAGTCATATTATGAAGCTTTCTGGAGTTGGAATCAGACAGTTTTTCAATGGCTCCACAACCCTGAGCCAACACATACTCTTTGACTCCACACAGGTAATATATAATAAAGCATTTGCTATATATGGGATAAGTGCACAAAAAGACTTTGCTCTTGACCAACAATTACTGTAGGAAGCAGGGTCTTTAATTACAAGGCCATACTCTGGAATGATAAAACTTACAACAAGATATTTGTTTTCCTTCCTTCAGCATTTAAATCAAACTTCAAGACCAATTTTTAGTGTGTTGTTGGGTGTTGCAGATGAGACTTTTTTGCTACTTTTTATAATTTTGGGCAGTTTATTGAGTAGCTGTTACTGAAGATTTCCGATTCTCTTTCAAAATGTATTGCTCTGTAATGATACTTATTATTACTGCAATCTCAATTAAGTCACACTTTCCTGGCACTAGAAACAAACCAGAGTGTTTGTCAACATCAATAATATGCTTTAAGTTGTATGTTTATTATAGTTATCAGCATTTCCCAATAATGTGGTTCATTCTTAAGATGTACTGTGAGTGTTTGGATGACCAATTAGCTAAGAGTGGATAATATCTTTATATACTTTCATATCTGCAGCTTTTTCCTTCTCTTTGCCATCAGCTAACAGTTTATATTTAGGAGGATTAAGAGCTATCTTAAAAAGCAAATTCTATTAATGAATATGTATCCTTTTATATTTTCTATGTTCACATTACATGATATTGTGTGTTTAGTATTGCAGGTCTGTGTTTTATTGCATGTTAATTTGTGTTTTAATGGTACATTAGAAACTGTGTACTGTATAGCACTTTGGTCTTTTCAATGGAAATGCACTACAAAAAATGTAGTTTTTTTTGGTGTGGTATTTTAAATTGTAATATGAAAAGCTCATGGTGGAAACACACTGTTATAGGCTCTTTACTGTACAGAGGAAGTCCATCTCTGTGAAACTGCTTCAGTTTAATCCATATATTAATTTTATGTACCCACTCATCTACCCAAAAAAGAACTTGAATATTAAACATGACTTACAGTGGTGTGAAAAACTATTTGCCCCCTTCCTGATTTCTTATTCTTTTGCATGTTTGTCACACAAAATGTTTCTGATCATCAAACACATTTAACCATTAGTCAAATATAACACAAGTAAACACAAAATGCAGTTTGTAAATGGTGGTTTTTATTATTTAGGGAGAAAAAAAAATCCAAACCTACATGGCCCTGTGTGAAAAAGTAATTGCCCCCTGAACCTAATAACTGGTTGGGCCACCCTTAGCAGGAATAACTGCAATCAAGCGTTTGCAATAACTTGCAATGAGTCTATTACAGCGCTCTGGAGGAATTTTGGCCCACTCATCTTTGCAAATTTGTTGTAATTCAGCTTTATTTGAGGGTTTTCTAGCATGAACCGCCTTTTTAAGGTCATGCCATAGCATCTCAATTGGATTCAGGTCAGGACTTTGACTAGGCCACTTCAAAGTCTTCATTTTGTTTTTCTTCAGCCATTCAGAGGTGGATTTGCTGGTGTGTTTTGGGTCATTGTCCTGTTGCAGCACCCAAGATCGCTTCAGCTTGAGTTGACGAACAGATGGCCGGACATTCTCCTTCAGGATTTTTTGGTAGACAGTAGAATTCATGGTTCCATCTATCACAGCAAGCCTTCCAGGTCCTGAAGCAGCAAAACAACCCCAGACCATCACACTACCACCACCATATTTTACTGTTGGTATGATGTTCTTTTTCTGAAATGCTGTGTTCCTTTTACGCCAGATGTAACGGGACATTTGCCTTCCAAAAAGTTCAACTTTTGTCTCATCAGTCCACAAGGTATTTTCCCAAAAGTCTTGGCAATCATTGAGATGTTTCTTAGCAAAATTGAGACGAGCCCTAATGTTCTTTTTGCGTCTTGGAAATCTGCCATGCAGGCCGTTTTTGCCCAGTCTCTTTCTTATGGTGGAGTCGTGAACACTGACCTTAATTGAGGCAAGTGAGGCCTGCAGTTCTTTAGACGTTGTCCTGGGGTCTTTTGTGACCTCTCGGATGAGTCGTCTCTGCGCTCTTGGGGTAATTTTGGTCGGCTGGCCACTCCTGGGAAGGTTCACCACTGTTCCATGTTTTTGCCATTTGTGGATAATGGCTCTCACTGTGGTTCGCTGGAGTCCCAAAGCTTTAGAAATGGCTTTATAACCTTTACCAGACTGATAGATCTCAATTACTTCTGTTCTCATTTGTTCCTGAATTTCTTTGGATCTTGGCATGATGTCTAGCTTTTGAGGTGCTTTTGGTCTACTTCTCTGTGTCAGGCAGCTCCTATTTAAGTGATTTCTTGATTGAAACAGGTGTGGCAGTAATCAGGCCTGAGGGTGGCTACGGAAATTGAACTCAGGTGTGATACACCACAGTTAGGTTATTTTTTAACAAGGGGGCAATTACTTTTTCACACAGGGCCATGTAGGTTTGGATTTTTTTTTCTTCCTAAATAATAAAAACCATCATTTAAAAACTGCATTTTGTGTTTACTTGTGTTATATTTGACTAATGGTTAAATGTGTTTGATGATCAGAAACATTTTGTGTGACAAACATGCAAAAGAATAAGAAATCAGGAAGGGGGCAAATAGTTTTTCACACCACTGTATATGTGAATAATTCAGTATGCCCAAACCAAAATGTAAACAAGATTTTGGTCCAAGGAAGCGTGATTATAGTCCATTAGAAGACACTGAAATGTTGCTTGAGGCTGTGAACTAGCTAAGACAATCTTTCAGTACAAAGAATTAAAGTGATCTGTATGGTTGTTAAAAATGGACCTAATAGACATCAAAAGCACCTTGAAAACAAAATATTTTCCCTTCTTCTTATTGTAATAATCTTCTTCTTGGGCCCTAGTATGGTACTGATGCTCTTATTTGGGTCCTAAGATTAAAAAATGTAAGAACTCCTAAACTATTGTAATAAAGCCCTGTAGGTTCAGTTTCTACAAATAATTTAAACACTGGCATATATTATACTAAATTTGTCCTTGTTTGTTGCCATACAGATTTAAAAAACAGGCAGTGTTGTAAAATCAGATGAGAAATTTAGAATAAAAAATTTAATTTCACTCAGACAGAAACCTTGTGAAACATGTGAAGTCTTCAGGTTAATATAAAATTTCAGGGTTAAAGGTAAGCTTGAGAAAACGTGTATCATTTTTTGGAAATGTCCTTGCACTTCTTTGATAGGAAGTAAAACAATTTTCTTTCACTTTGGCATTTAAATTAACATATGTGCCATAATTACACAAATCTTTATAAACCAATTTAAGCTGAATTTTAACCTTCTGCTGAAGAGCATCAGGTTGTACCCTTTTTACTGGTCCAATTACCACACGTAATTTGTTGTAAGAGTTTGTGTAAGAGCCAATCTTAAAAAGTTAAAACTTTGAGCTAAACTCTTATTAGAATTCGCTTAATTTGAATAGAATAAAATTTTCTTTCATTGACATAGACAATGGTATAGTCTTCTCCCCCTGTAAGTTAGTAAGAGATAGAACTTTCTTGCTACAACTGAGATACAGTGTGTTAATTGTGTCAGTTGTTGTTTAGAATAGGTCCCAGTACACAGGGACTTAAAAGACCCATTTTCAACTTAGAAATGGGATAGTCATACAGTTTTCTGACCGTTTTGAAATGGTTCAGAAATGTTTTGAAATGGTTCAGAAACGTTTTGAAGTGATTTGTAATGATCTGAAATGTAAAAAGATTTAAGCTTTGAATAGAACTTTTCTTAACAAGAACTTTTCTTTTTTTTTGCTATTTCAATTTTCCCTTTTCTGTGTGAACTGTTTTACTTTGAATTGAAACTAAAACTTTTTAAAAACGAAGATATTTTGTCTGTGGAATCATTTCAGTGCATCAGGCTTTTGTTGAATCCCATTTTTATGCTAGAACTGCAGAACTTTGGTAATTTTGGAAAAAATGCAGCTACATTTTTGTCAGAAAACTTGCCATCTGAAGGGATTGAACTTGAACTGGAAACTACCATCTGAGATCGAGGACACTTGTGCTCCAGAATTCAGCAATGAAAGAAAAAGAACTGAGCTATTCCGAGGTACTGTGCTCTTATCTTCTACCTCTCCATGACTGTAAATGAAAGCAAGGTCGACACACCTGAACTTGAGAAGTTTTAAGAGACTGTGATAATATATAAGGCATTGTTGATGATCATTTGGGCTATTGCCTGAGTCATGGAAGCCTCGCTGAAGGAAGTCGTCTGTCGTCAGAGTGTTCGATTGTGACGTACTTGCTGTCAGGAAACGCGCTGTCGGTTACTTGAGCTGCTGTCATGGCAACGTCTAAGCATAGCTCAATTGAAGATGGGAGTGATCTGAGCATGGACTCAAAGTCAGAGAATGTAAGTGGAGATCTTAAAGGTCATATAAGTCGAAGAAAAGATCAGCTTTCTGAGCTTATGGCTGAAATCGAAAGCCTTAAAGGCACTCCAGGAAATCACATAGAAGTAGTGCAAAAGCTTAGAATTTTTTGTGAGACGCTCAGTCAGATTGAGGAGCTGAACAAAAGTTTACTATCAGCGCTAAGTAAAGAAAGCTTAATTAAAAAACAGAAAATGACATTCACAGAAAGCTTTAAGAAATGGAATGAATTTATTAGAGCTACAGCAACATGGCTGAAAGATACAAATAGCTTTTTAACTTGCTCATCTGACGAACAGCTAGTTAATCAGTTCAGAGAGATGCAATTTCTAGAACAGGATTGCACAAAGTCAAGAGTACGGCAAGCTTCTCCTCAGTTAAAACATGCCCTCGATAAGAAATGCGGCTTGTCATCACAGCAAAGTTCTGCGACATCATCACCTTCTTCGGCAGTGTTGGGTGAACAATCAACACTCGATAGAATCCTACAAAGGTTGGATGAACTCGAGTCTGAAAGGCAGGTACGATCAGTAAGTACCGTAGGGGCCCGTTTCCAGACTTACAGACATGATCTTGTTGACGTGTTAGCTCAGAATCAAGCCAAATGTCAGTAAACAATAACTGAGATTGTTAAATCGTTAACCCAACAAAGGATAGCTCCGGCTACAGCACCTTCTGTGCCATGTGGTGAAGTACCACACAGGCAGGTTTCTTTATTTTCAGGTGACCCACTGGCTTATGCAGACTTTATAAGAGCCTTTGATCATGCAGTATTAAATGTATTAGAGAACCCCCAAGATAAGTTGGACTATCTGATCCAGTATACCAGAGGTTCTCCACAAGATATGATTAAAGGCTCTTCAGGATTGTCACCAGAAGCAGGCAACTTAGAAGCCTTGAAAAGATATTATGGTAATGAGTTATTCGTAGCATACACTTATCTCGGTAAAGCTTTGAAATGGCCAATGAGGAGGCTCTGAGAGATTACGCTAACTTCCTCTCAATCTGTATGAACACTATGAACGACATAGGGAATGGTGGAGAATTCAATAACAGTCATAATGTGCATACTGTGCTTAAGAAACATCCATTTTCTTTGAGAAACGAATGGATGAGGTATGCTTAGGAGCTTCAAGAAAATAAAAAGAGATCAGGCATACCCGAACTAATTAACTTTTTGCGTCGCAAGACTACACATGTAAAGAGAAAAAAGGAAATATCGGTAAGGGTGGGTTTCCACTGAAGAGTGGCCAGAGATCTGGAAGTATCTTCACTACAAGTATTTCTGATGCTGCTGAAAAAGGGACTCGAGAAACCTTGGTCAAAAAAACTGTTAATGATGTCTGTGCATTTAAAAAACCTTGTGTATTCTGCAATGGCCAGCATATCCTTGCTGAGTGTAGTAAAATCAAAGAACTGCCACATAAAGAAAGAATTGACTTTTTAAAATCTAAAGGTTTATGCATTCACTGTCTCAAACAGGGGCACCTTGGTAAGAATTGTAAAGAAAGAATGAAGTGTCAGACATGTTCAGACATGCAGCACCCAGATATCCTGCACATCAAAAAGGATAGTGGAGCAACATCTAGTTACAACCAGTGTGGCAACTTCTATTGAAAGGGAAGCTGAGACTGGAACTTGTGCATTTACTGGGGCCAGTGTGCACTGCATGTAATTCCTTTTAAGGTAAAATCTAAGAAGCGTGAAAGGTATGCAGAAGCATACGCCTTTATAGACCTCAGCAGTACAGTAACAATTTGCACTTAAAAGTTCCAGCGACAATTAAACCTTCAAGGGAGAAGAACACAAGTATTCCTCAAAACTATGAGTAATTATGATGATGATTCAAAAATGCTAACCCAATGTTCTGTCTTATCAAATTTGCAAGTCTGTGGTGTCAATGATGATGAATATATTGATTTGCCAAAGGTCTTTACACAGGTCTCCATTCCAGTGAATAGAGAAAGTATTCCACTACAAGAAGATATCGATAAGTGGGCATATCTTAAAGAGGTACGTCTATCTTGTATTGACTCTGAAGTTAATCTTTTAATAGGAATCAACTACCTAGAAATCTTCAATTAGTCGCGAATCATACCTAGCCAAAGAGGTGGACCTCATGCTATGAAGATTGTACTTGGATGGGTGGTTGGTAGACCATACAAAAAGATAGATGACCTCACAAAACAAAGTGGTAAGCTGCCCAAACATTCAATCAATCATGTGTCAATAACAGAGATTGAAGATATGTTGCTGCAACAGTATAACACAGATTTTCCAGAGCGCAGCTGTGAAGAGAAAGAGGAAATGTTACAGGAAGACATCAAGTTCATGTGCATAGCCTCAGAATCTGTGAGACTGGTAGATGGCCACTATTGTTTAAATTTGCCTTTGAAGGATGAAACACTTAAAATGCCGAACAATCGCTGTATTGCTGAACAGCGCGCTATTGGGCTCAAAAGAAAACTGAGCAAAAATTCAGGTTTCCAAGAAGACTATAAAGCTTTCATGAAAGACATTATTGACAAGGGTTATGCTGTAAAAAATACCCAAAGAAAGCCTGAATTGCAATGAAGGCAGAGTGTGGTACATCCCACATCACGGTGTGTATCATCCAAAGAAAAATAAGATTTGAGTGGTCTTTGATTGCACTGCCACCTACAAGGAGACTTCACTTAATGAGCAATTATTGAAAGGTCCTGACCTAACTAACACCCTAATTGGCATCCTTACAAGATTCAGAAAGGAGCCAATAGCATTAATGGAAGACAATGTTCTACCAAGTTAAAGTACCAGATAAAGACACTGATCTTTTACGCTTTTTATGGTGGCCTGAAGGTAATCTATGTAAAGACCTGGAAGAATTCAAAATGACAGTAGATCTTTTTGGTGTTATGTCTTCACCCAGTTGTGCTTCTTATGCTTTGCGTAGAACAGCTGAAGATGCCAGAAATACATTTTCTGAAGAAGCTGTTAACACAGTTCTCAATAACTTCTATGTGGATGACTGTTTAAAGTTGGTGGCAACAGAAGAACAGCAATAAAGCTGGCAAAGGACCTCCAAGCACTATGCCTCAAAGGTGGCTTGCACTTGACTAAGTGGGTGAGTAGCAACAGAGTAGTTTTATTGTCTGTTCCTGAAGAAGACAGAGCTCATGAACAAAAGGACTTAGACTTGAGCCACAGTCTCCTTCCCACAGAGCGTGTCCTTTGGCTTCCAGTGGTGCACAGAAATGAACAGTTTCAAATTTCAGATTAAGTTACAAAACTACCCTGGTACAAGGCGTGGTATTCTGTCTGTTGTTAGCTCAGTCAGTTTATAATCCCCTTGGTTTTCTAGCACCCACCATACTGCCAGCAAAGCTTATTCTAAGAGACTTGTACAAAGAGAAATTTGGGTGGGATGAAGAAGTATAAGTCAAACACATTCAGAAATGGAAAAAGTGGATGGATGATTTGCAGTTACTTGCAGACTACAAAGTGAACAGATGCTTCAAACCTACCTGATTTGGAACTATAATATCAACAGAAATGCCCATTTTGCAGATGCCAGTAAAGATGGATATGGCACTGTCACTTACCTTGTCTTAACCAACGAAAAGGGCAAAAAGCATTGTTCATTCCTAATGGGCAAGTCAAGAGTGCCATTGAAGCATGTCACGATTCCAAGATTGGAGCTGACAGCAGACGTTGTGGCAGTCAAAATGGACAAAATGCTAAAAGGTGAGCTTCAAATGCCCTTATAAGAATCTACATTTTGGACAGACAGCACCACAGTGCTAAAATACATTTCTAATGAAAGCACTTGATTCAAGACCTTTGTTGCCAATTGAATCTCCGTGATCAGAGATCATTCACAACCTTCACAGTAGAGTTATGTCACATCTGCCCTTAATCCATCTGAATCAAGCATCCAGAGGGCTAAGTATAGAAAACTTTCTCAAAATCACCACAGGGTCTCTGGCACTGCCCTCCAGTGGTTCAAGTCTTATCTGACTGTTAGGCAAGACTTTGTTAGTCTTGGCAACAGCAGGTCCAACACAACGCCAGTCATACAAGGAGTTCCATAGAGCTCTGTCCTTGGCCCTCTGCTTTTCTGTATTTATCTGCTTCCCCTTGGCCATATTATTCATAGCTTGGGCCTAGGTTATTATTTTTACTGTATGCAGACGATACTGACCTCTATTTCAACATTAAAAGTGGAACTTCATCAGAGCTTTCTCAGCTCCCAATTTGCCTCAGTGAAATTAAAACCTGAATAGAGCAGAACTGTTTAAAATTAAATTGCAACAAAACTGAACTCCTGTAAATTGGGACTAAAGTGCAACTTAATAAAATGAGTTCCTTCCCAGTCAATCTTGGCGGTGATCTCATCAGACCTGCTTCTACTGCAAAGAATCTACTGGGCAGCAAAAATACAAGCTATAAAAACCAGGACACAAATAGATGAACATACATAGGCTTGGTCCACAATAGAAATATAATCCTGCAGTACTTCTCTATATTCCCTGCTTTGTGCCCCAATAAATGCAAGTTATCGCCAATATACTATTAACCCAATTGTGCTTCACTCACTCAGAATATGGAACCAATGTAGAAAGCATTTTAAGATGGAGAATCTTTTATCTGTGGTACTCTGCATGAGAACCACCTTTTTCAACCCTCGCAAACATATGCAGTTTTTAATATCTGGAAAACATTTGAGATTAAATTGCTTAGAGATCTTTATATAGACAACATCTTTGCATGCTATGAAAAATTAAATTCCAAATTTAATTTTCCAGCAACACATTTCTTTCACTATCTTCAAATTAGAAACTTTGTCAAACAGAACCTGCCCGATTTTCCCCATCTCCCACCTTCCTCTATGCTGGAAAAAATATTGCTCAGTTTCGAGTACCCAGACAGCATTTCTGCAATATATAAAAATATTTTACAGTCCCTCCCTTTCAAAGATCCAAGAGGACAATGGGAAAAGGATCTCTCATTCAACATATCAGAAAAGAAGTGGAAGTTAGCAATGCAGAGAATTCATTTGAGCTCCATATGCACAAAGCATACAATTATTCAACTCAAAATTATATATCGAGCACATCTGTCTCGCTTGAAATTGTCCAAAATGTTTCCAGGGCAAGATCCAACCTGTGATCGCTGCAATCAAGCTCCAACTTCACTGGGTCACATGTTTTGGGCCTGCACCAAATTAACATCATTCTGGACAAAAATTTTTAAGTGCCTTTCAGACAGCCTTGGTGTCACAATCCCTCCTAACCCATTAACAGCTGTGTTTGGTGTACTTCCAGATGGGCTTAAGTGGAGAAGGGCAAACTGTGATTGCCTTCACTACACTATTGGCACACAGACTTATTTTGCTAAACTGGAAGAATCCTAACTCTCCTCTTTTACGTCACTGGGTAACTGACATTTTATATTATTTGAAATTGGAAAAAATCAAATTCTCACTTAGAGGATCTCTGCAGAACTTTTTCAAAACCTGGCAGGATCTAATCAACAATATTTTAGAATAAGCTCTTAAAGCACTGAGGAAGTAGTTTCTCTCCCCATTTCTTTTTCTTCTCCATTTATCTGTACCCCCCTATTAAACTCATCAATTTATTTATTTTTACTCTTTTAAGTTTTATTCTGTTGGCCATACTCTCTTTCTCAGGGGTGGGGGTTGATTTGTTTTCAATCCTATTTTTTTGTAAAAATTGATCTATGTGTATGGAATGATTACAATAAAATCAATAACATTAAAAAAAAAAGAATCTTGGTGTCATTTTTGATTCCTCCCTTTCTTATTCCGCCCACATAAGTCACATTAAGAAACTTTCTTACTTTCACCTCCATAACATATCACGTGTTCGCTCCTTCCTCTCCTTTTCTAATGCTGAAAAACTTGTCCATGCTTTTATCACATCCCGCATCGATTATTGTAATTCCCTACTGGCAGGTGCCCCTTCTAATCTTATATCACAGCTCCAGCTTATTCAAAACTCAGCTGCAAGAGTCCTTACACGGACCAGCAGCAGCGAGCACATAACACCCATCCTGCTGTGCCTTCACTGGCTCCCTGTGTCTTAACGAATTGAATATAAAATTCTACTAATAACCTACAAAGCCTTAAATGACCTTGCACTAAACTACATCAGTGACCTTCTCCATCATTATGTGCCTGTCCTCCCACTGAGGTCCTCTGACTCTGGCAATCTTGTTGTGCCCCACACTAATCTACACTCCATGGGTGATAGGGCCTTCAGCTGTATAGCGCCAAGACTCAGGAATGACCTACCGAAATTAATTAGATCAGCTGACTCCATGAATTCTTTTAAAAAACAACTCAAAACTCATCTGTTCAGGAAGGCTTTTAGCTCTACCTGACTTTATTACCCTTCTCTCAGTTTACCTCTATGTCAAGATGCTCATGTAACCTGTGTGTGTGTGCTAGACCATCAATTATGTTGTCTGTTAGGCTTTTCTCTAAATTTACTATCTTACTCTTCTTTATTTATTTATCTGGTTTAGTACAATACTATCTATACTGTATACCCTGCCATTCTTTCTTAAACTCTGTGAAGTGCCTTGAGCATGGGAAAGGTGCTATATATATAAAATGTATTATTATTATTAATATGGTCAGAAGGTCCATATTTCTTAATGAAGCCTGAACGAGAGTGGCCAAAAAGACCAGATCAACTGAACGATTCACTTTTTGAAGATGATCCAGAAGTTAAAACTTGTGCAGTCAACATGACAAGAATAGAGGAGGTGACCGAGCCCATCAACAAACTAATCACGTACATTTTCAGATTGTCCATATTTGAAGAAAGCAGTGGCTTGGCTCCTTAAGATTAAAGACATACTGCTGCACTTAAGAAATAAAAGAAAAACATTTCAACTGGAAGTCAGTCAGTCTAAAAGTAATCCAAAAAAACAAAAATCACTCATCGCAAAGCACATGAAAAGGTATAAACTGACTTTAAAACCAAGCCCAATTTCTCTAGAAGACTTGGCTAAAACTGAAACAGAGCTTATCCGCCTCAGTCAACAGCAAGAATTTTCAGATGAAATAAAGGCTCTAAAGAAAAAGGCTTGTGTAAAAAAGAACAGTGAAATCTATAAACTTGACCCGATCATACAAGATGGAATACTGAGACTCAACAAAGCTGCAATGCCCAAAGAAGCTAAACATCCTGTAATTCTTCACAAGCATTCACATGCTGCTTCTCTCATATTGCAGCACATTCATAAACAAATCAGACTTTGTGGGCGCAACTATGTGCTCACACAACAACAACATTTATTTATATAGCACATTTTCTTACAAATAATGTAGCTCAAAGTGCTTTACATGATGAAGAAATGAGAAAAAAAAGACAAAGTAAGAATTTAAATAAGACAACACTAATTAACATAGAATAAGAGTAAGGTCCGATGGCCAGGGAGGACAGAAAAAACAAAAACCTCCACACAGTTACGCCAGAAATACTGAATACCTCAAGCAAACTCAGCTATCAGAAAAATCATTTCAAAGTACACAACGTGCAGAAGATACAATGCAAAAGCAGGTGAGAAAGAAATGGCAGATTTGCAAGAAGATCGCCTAGCACCCAACCAACCACCGTTCACTAATGTTGGAGTTGATTATTTTGGTGCCTTTCAAGTCAAAAGAGGATGGAGTCTGATCAAGAGGTACGGAGTAATCTTTACTTGTTTAACAACCAGAGCTGTGCACATAGAGATTGCACATAGCTTAGACACTGATTCTTGTATCCATGCGCTCAGATAATGGAACAAACTTTGTTGAAGCAGAAAGAGAGCTGCGAAAAGCAATTAAAAATTTGGAGCAAGAAAAAATCAGCAATGCTATGATGCAGAAAGAAATCAAATGGATTTTCAATCCACCATCAGCCTCTCATCAAGGTGGAGTGTGGGAATGACAAATCAGAAGCATTAGAAACATTTTAAACTCAACACGAAACCAACAAACACTTGATGATGAAAGTCTTCAAACAATGATGTGTGAAGTGGAATCAATTATTAATAACAGACCTCTCACAAAGACATCAGATGACCCAAATGATTTGGAGCCACTAACACCCAATCACTTGCAGACACAACCTGATATGCCTCCCAAACTCTTTTCTAAACACAAACAATATACTCAAAGATGCTGGAAGCAAATTCCATACATGGCTGATTTGTTTTGGAAAACATGGACAAAAGAATATTTGCCAATACTTCAAGAATGTCAAAAAGAAATATTTAAATGTTTGTTTGCAGTGTCATTGCTAGTGATTTGAAAACAAATTTAAACAAAAATAAAGTTAATTGGCTCATATTGAAGTAAAGTATAGTAATTGTCTGCACAGAGGCACTCGAGTCCCAATTTGAGGCAGTCCATACAGGTAGGCGCATGCAACGTCTTGTCTCTCCGGCAAGATGATCATCTTCCTCTGCAGTCGGAGGAGCTGCATAAACTCCGCATTTCAGTGGCGGCACTCTCTGAGGTGCGCAGACCAGGGGCTGGCCAGATCACTGTAGGTGGATGCACCTTTTATTGGTCTGGTCTCTCTGATGGCTGTCATACTCAGGGAGTAGCTGTTGCTGTAGCGGATTGGCTTCTTCCAATGGTGTCTGATGTCACTCCTTTCAACGAGCGTATTATGAGACTCAGATTACGGCACTCCCTGGGTGCCTTGTCTGTTGGCTCAGTGTATGCTCCAACCGCGGTGAGTGATGTCTCGGTGAGGGAGACATTTTATTCACAGCTTCGCTCGCTGGTTGATGGAAGCCCACAAGGTGACATTCCTCTGGTCATGGGTGACTTCAGTGCAGCCACTGGCACTGACAGGACTAGCTATGAGAATTGTCTTGGTCCCCATGGGTCTGGCGACCATGGTGAAAGTGGTTCCATGTTCCTTGACTTTGCAAAAAGTCAGTGGCTGCGAATCGCTGGATCCTGGTTCCAGTGCCCAGAACCACATCGTTGGACTTGGTACTCCAATACAGGTGTTGTGGTGAAGGAGATCGATCACATCCTCATGGGCACACACTGGAGGCTCTTGCAAAACTGCAGGGGTTACAGAAGTGTCCGGTTTGTGAATTCTGACCACAGACTTGTTGTTGCTACTCTTAGGATCCAGATTAGGTCCAGTAGGTTACCACCTACTAGGAAAATGAGCCTGGACTTGGCCAGTCTCCAAGACCAGGCTGTTACTAATGAATTTACATGCAGTTTGTGTGAGGAACTTGCAGATTTGGGTGCGACTGCCGATTCTAATGTGATGTGGGAGACCTTCCGTGACAAGACCCTGAATGTTACTGAGGGTTGTTTTGGTGTTACCGGTGTTCCCAGAAGGAGGTGTTTCATCTTGCAGGGCACCCTGGATATCATCGAGAGGAGTTGCAGTGCACAATTCAATGGCAACTCTGGTCTGCACTGGGAACTGAGAAGGATGGCTGCGAGGACTCTGATTGCAATAAAGAGGCATTTGTTAGAGAAATCTGTGAGCAAGTGACATACCATCTGTGGTCTAGTGACCCACGTCGTGCTTACAGCGGAATCAAAGCATTACGCACATCCGAATCTGTTCCTCAGAGAGTTGCAGTCAGTGTGGCTGATGGAACGGTCCTTACGGATGTCACTGCAGTTGTGACCCACTGGGTTGGCTACTTTGAGCAGTTGTTCAAAGTTGATCCTCCAGCTAGGATGTTGGATATCTCTGGGTCCATGGTTCTTGAGGCTGATCCTCCAATTAGCTGTGAATCACCCAGTCTCACTGAGATTGCACAGGTAGTGAACCAGCTGAGGGGAGGAAAGGCTGCAGGGATCTGTGGTATCCGGGGTGACCTTCTTCAGGCTGGTGGTAAGGCAGTCCTCCTGGCATTGCAAGCAATCTTTGCTTCCATTTGGGAGACTGGCATCATCCCAACTGACTGGAAAACGGGACTTGTCGTCCCTATCTCGATAGGGAAGGGTGATCGCCTGGATTGCAGCAGCTACAGGGAGATAAAACTGCTCTCGGTGCTGGGTAAGGTCCTTGCTAGGGTCGTCCTCAATAGGATCCGTGATCACTTGCTCACCTACCAGCGACCAGAACAGTCTGGTTTTATGCCTAAGAAGTCTGCCATCGACCACATCGTGGCCCTGAGGGTTCTCATGGAGCGCAAACGTGAATATCGGCAGAGTTTCTTTGCAGCCTTTGTCGATTTTCGTAAAGCGTTCAACTCAGTTGATTGTGCTGCCCTGTGGGACATCCTGAGGGTTCACAGGATCCCCTCGTGGTTGCTGGATATCTTGGCCGGCCTGTACACTGGTACTGTGAGTGCTATGCAAAGTGGAGGCAGAACCTCTGTGTTTTTCCCAGTTGATTCTGGGGTTCGTCAGTGGTGTGTTCTTGCTCCTACTCTGTTCAATGCTTGAATGGAGTGGGTGTTGGGCAGGGTCGTGGAGTCCAGTGGTTGTGGGGCATCTGTTGGTGAAGAAAGATTTACGGATCTTGACTTTGCTGACGATGCTATTATCTTCGCGGAGTCAATGGAGGCTCTGATCGGGGCACTTCAGAGACTGAGCGAGGAGTCTGAGTGCCTGAGGTTCCGAGTGTCCTAGATAAAAAACAACATCCAGACCTTTAATGACCTCTTGGGCACAGCCATCAGCAGTGTGTCTGTTTGCGGAGAGAGTGTCGACCTTGTTGAGAGGTTTATTTACCTTGGCAGCGACATTCATGTCTCTGGTGACTCTTCCTATGAAGTCAGCAGACGGATTGGGAGAGCACAGGGGGTCATGAGGTCGCTAGAAAGGGGTGTGTGGCGCTCCTGATATCTATGCAAAAGGACAAAGACTTTAGAGTCCTGGTGCTTCCTGTCTTGTTATATGGTTGTGAGTCATGGTCGCTATCCAGTGACCTGAGACAAAGACTGCACTCGTTTGGTACTGTGTCTCTCCGAATAATCCTTGGGTACCGTTGGTTTGACTTTGTGTCAAATAAGTGGTTGCTCATGGAGTCCCGAATGAGGCACATTACTTGCATTTTAAGGGAGCGTCAGCTACGGCACTACAGCCATGTGGTGCATTTCTCCAAGGGTGATCTAGCTCGTAAGATCCTAATTGTTGGGGACCCGAGTGGCTGGACCAGGCCAAGGGGTCGCCCATGTAACACCTGGCTGCAGCAGGTAGAGGGTCATTTCCGGAGGGTGGGACTGGACCGCATGCCTGCCTCGGAGGTTACCAACTGGGATCCTTAGTTGTTTTGTCGAGTAGTGCATGCCAACTTGACTTGAAAGTAATTGTCTCCGCTCCTACAAAGCCAATTAGGGGCTGGAAATGTAAGAGCCAATCTTAGAAAGTTAAACTTTTGAGCTAAACTCATATTAGAATTTGCTTAAATTGAATCAAATATAATTTTCTTTCACAGACATAGACAATGGTATAGTCTTCTCCCTCTTTAAGTTAGTAAGGGATACAACTTTCATGCTATAACTGACATACATTGTGTTAATTGTGTCAGTTGTTGTTTAGCATAGGTCCCAGTACACAGGGACTTAAAAGACCCATTTTCAGCTTAGAAATGGGATAGACATACAGTTTTCTGACCATTTTGAAATGGTTCAGAAACATTTTGAAGTGATTTGTAACTATTTGAAATGTACCCTAAGTTCTTGTCTATAAGCCGGACTCATGTATTAGCCGGAGACCAAAAATCATACGAATTTTTAAAATAAAATCGTATCATAGATAAGCCGGACTCATGGATAAGCCGAACGTACTATAACCTATAACTAATAGAAGGGAGGGAGGTCAGTGGTCTCACTCGTGCCCATTTAATTTCTTTAAGGGGGGAGAGAGTGTGAGATATTGCCGTCTCTCTCACTCCCCGCATGGCGCGGTTGGAGCGGCCGGAGCGGCCGGAGCGCGTTCTTTCTGCTCTGGGCGTCGCCGAGTCAACACGAGCGCGTAGCGGTCATTTAAATTGTGATTTTATATGTAAGCATATTTAAATATATATCGCGGATTTCTGCGGACAATGGGTCTTTTAATTTCTGGTACATGCTTCCTCAGTTGGTTTGCCCAGTTGATTTCATACAAGGGACGCTATTGGCAGATGGCTGAGAAGCTATCCAGCTTACTTTCTCTCTCTCTCTCTCTCTCTTGCGCTGACGTAGGGGGGTGTGAGCAGGGGGGCTGTGTGCAGCTGCTTCCTGAAAGAAATGCTGCACGGAGCTTCGCATACTTAAAAGCTCAAAGGGCACGTATTGATTTTTTTTATCTGTCTCTCTCTCTCTCTCTATCTCTATCTCTCTCTCTCTCTTCCTCTCTCTTCCTGCTCCTGACAGAGGGGGTGTGAGCTGCCGCCTTCAACAGCTTTGTACCGGCGGTGCTTCGCATACTTAAAAGCCAAAAAACCCTATTGATTTTTTTTTTTGACTGCTTGCTTTGCACTCCTTTGAAAAGGAAGATATGTTTGCATTCTTTTAATTGTGAGACAGAACTGTCATCTCTGTCTTGTCATGGAGCACAGTTTAAACTTTTGAAAAAGAGACAAATGTTTGTTTGCAGTGTTTGAATAACGTTCCTGTCTCTCTACAACCTCCTGTGTTTCTGCGCAAATCTGTAACCCAAGCATGACATTCTAAAAATAACCATATAAACATATGGTTTCTACTTCGCGGATATTCTTATTTCGCGGGTGGCTCTGGAACGCAACCCCCGCGATGGATGTATAAGCCGGATTTATGTATAAGCCGATATTCTATTTTTTCATTTTCACAACTTTTTTCCTTAGATAAGCCGCGGCTTATTGACAAGAACTTAGGGTAACAAGATTTAAGTTTTGAACAGAACTTTTCTTAACAAGAACTTTTTTTTTGCAATTTCAAATTTATCTTTTTAGTATGAACTGTTTTACTTTAAATTTTAACTAAAACTTTTAAAAAAACGAAGATATTTTGTCTGTGGAATCATTTTAGCATGTCAGGCTTTTGTTGAATCCTATTTTTATGCCAGATCTGCTGAACTTTGGTAATTTTGGAAAAAATGCAGCTACAGTTTGTGTGGATAAAATGTATATATTTTTCCAAAATTTCTGTACTTTATTTAGACATATTGCTTTTTATAAAACTACATTTCTCTGTATATGATTTTTCACAGAGTTATAGCCATGGTGGTTCAGATTAAGAACTGGTCTTTGTAAAACAATAATGCTTCATAAATGATTGGGTGTTATTATTTTTGGACGACTGATATTTATTATGCCTTTTGAGAGTGCTTTTTAGAACTGTATTTCCCATTATTTATTTATTTAATTTTTTTGGATCACTGAATTCAATTTTTGCTTTTAGTTTCCATTAAAAATTTGTTTTAAATTAGTGAGAAATACTGGTTCTAGGTTATCTTTTCTGTCATCATATTGTGTTTTCCTAGGGCTCTACTATTTTGAGTCATAATTGCCATGATGCAACTTCAGATGCTGAGAAGCACAGTACCAAATGTAACACATTTAACATCACAAGCACAATACTTTAAAAAACAATTCCACAGAAACATCCTTGTCAGAGTTTGCAGTTAAACAAAGAGAAACCTTTAGCTGAGTGTGTTCAGGTAGTGTTCTTTAGATTCCGCAGGTTACTGAGTCTAGATGTTGTGTTTAAAGGCTACAGCTTTGGGTTACTGTTTCAATACTGATAAATGATAGGACTAACTCTTGACTTTCTGGCTAGTTTTGATATTTATTTTTATGGACATCTGATTACTCTTGGCCTTTCCCAGGGCAAGGCATACCAAAGGGAGTGTAAAGGACACTTGGTGCTGCAGCAGGGCTACAATCACATGGTTTGCATGACTTTTATTTGACAAAGTTATTGGGTGTCTGTTTGTTTCCACAATAGACCACTTTCACAGGTATCTATAACGACTTCCTGTCAGTTTCTTGCTGTAATAATCAACTTCCTGTTGAATCGTGGTCGGCAAACACAAAGGAGCAATCGGGACTGTTGTTCAGCTGTGCTCTCAAAAATCTTCCCAAACTGACCATGGTATATGTTACACAATTAAAGGAGCACAACATGTCATCTAAAAAACTTGAAAAGGGATGCAGATATTTTCATGAAAATTATATTTTCAACTGCAAAGATAAGTAGATAAGTGCTCTCTTGTCAATAATATTTTGCTAGCTAGCATCATATACCATGCTAATTTATGAATGGAGCAAACTTCATTTTCATTTTCTGTTGTTCTTAGTACGTGATTAGTATTTAACGCTTTGAATATGGAGGTAGTGATAAGATGGAGATGTCACAGATCATTGTGTTTTGATATTTATTCACTGCGGTTGTAATCATTTCTGTCACTGAGTACAAGTATTTAATATCATATTAGTTTTACATTAGCGCTTGAGATTTACATTAGTGCTTGATTGCTGGTTCTTTACTGTTCATATAAGTAGTACAGTGGAGTTTTATAAAGACTACAAGACTACCTAATGAAGAAGGATACACATAAAAGTGCTCTTCAACATATCAGTGTATTTTTGCTTCAACTGAGCACTCGATATTTTTAATTTGATGCACAAGTTAGTTTACTTATCAATTTTGCTTCTTTGCAAAAATGAAGACATAATGGCAAGCATATGCTGATCTTTGAAACAGACAAATCTTTAAAACTTTTGCACCATTGGTAAGCAGAGCAAGGTATGCAAATTTGATTACATGCTATTTCTTTTATTCTGTTTCTCTGCAAAATGTGTTTTAAAATATTAAAAATGTATGTTTATATTTTCCTTTTGTTTATAGTTTTCATGGTGTCCATGACAGAATAAGGTTAATAAATGGATATAAAGTTTGGGAAGTAAACAAAGATAAAAGCAGCAGCTTGGGACTTTCTGCATCTTTATTTAAGAAAACCAGAAGCTGCTACAACAAAATGCTGAAAATCATTTCCCAGATGGTTGTCTGCTTGGTCACACACAGAAAGTCGTCCTTGTTTCCCATCTACCCAGCTGTTCTACTTAAAGCAGGATGGGACCGTACCAGTTTTGAGACACTTACAATGTACAGAAGGAAGGTAGTCATTCTCGATAAAATGCAAATTACATACAAAAGAGGTACCTTGATTAACACAAAACACTGAGATATGGATTTTTTTTTTGAAGTAGAACAAAAAGGAACACTACAAAATCTCTCTGACTAGGTTTTAAACATTGTTGTGATATGCCAGATCATATCAAGCTAATGTTTCCGAGTTTACAAACAAGAAAGTGTGAAAGTGATCTTTTACTTGTGCAGCTTTTTGCTGGGAAAGGGAAAGGAAAATGGTGACATACTGGGGTTAACAATCAAGATGAAAAGTGAACAAGGTATTAATTTCTGTGTGGTATATGTAAAATACAAGTTGAATGTTTATGTCATTTATATGCTTTTTATTATGTACTTTGCATTTATAGTTCTTGTGGTGCGTTTATGATAAGGTCACGGAAACGGTAATAAATATTCATAAACCATCAGTCTGAGAGTTGAACATCATTCGGCCAGGGTCACTACAGGGAGGCCTCACACTAATAGAGTTCCAAGTGTCTAAATGGGCAGAAATCATATGGGCTGTTGAATCCTGACATAAGCTATATATTTCTTAGTCTATTCTGAGATGGGTTACTAGAGTGGTAGCGGTCTAGTATTACTTACTTTCAGTATGCTCTACTGTGTATGGCTTTGTCCAAAAATTGTCTTAATTGCTGCAATAAAATCCCATTGGTTCAAAACTCATTGTGAATTTGTTATCAGCACAGATAACATCCTTTACCAACTGTTGTCAGTAAAACATCTTGCATTTAGTTTGTGGAACATATGACAGAGACACATTAAAATAATATGTCAAATGTTTATTATGTCATAATCTCAAAATCATATCAGTATTTATAAAAATTCATAGGCTGTAAAGTAATGTTATATTATCAAACAACAAGTGAAAAGTTCTCCTCTAAATAATAAACTCAGTATGTGTTAGATCTATCATATTAAACTCAGGCTAAAACTTACCCCAAGAATAAACCCTCAACTCAAACTCAACAGGACATCTGTTCTTGATTTGCTGTCAAGTGCAAATTGTGTCTCAAAAGACCTGTATCTACTTATATCCATTATTCACATTGTCACACACGTGCACTTAGGAGGCAGTCAACAAGCCCTGCGTGAAACATTGCAAGATGAAGTGTTGATTTATGGTACTAACACCTCTCTCTTTTTCATCAGACCAAAAGAAGAAAAATAATCCGATATACTCACAACCCCAACTTCTGGATTCCCAAGTAGGCCGCCCAACATCACTTCCACACTCAATCCCAGCTCAATACATCCCTTCCGGTCTCCCCACTGATGACGCCACTTCCGGTCACCCACTGATGATGTCACTTCCGTCACACCAATAATAACATCACTTCCAGTCTCCCAATGATGACATCCCTTCCATCCACCCATTATGATGTCATCTCCTGCTACATCATGTCCTCCAGCCATCTTTTTTCTGTATGAAAATGCCATTTCCCTGTTTCCATTTGTCAATTGTTTTTTGAAGTATTTTGATCGTTTTTTCAACTATTTTCTTTGCTTTGTCTGCTGGACAATATACGGGGTCATTCCACAACTCTTTGTTTGTGGTGGAAAGTCTCTTGTTTCACAAAAATTTCTAATAGAATCATCTTTCTCAATGATATGTTTAATTTAGTATGCTTTTCAGGTCATTTTTCTTAACTGGAATAATGCTCTAAAACAACACATTCTTTTTCTATTGTGAATAGGCATGTGATATGTTACCTGTAACTGAAAAATTTAAATGCACAGTATAAAAATGGCACCCTTTCTTGTGGCAGTTCTTCTTTCAACATCTAGAGTAATACACACTTTAATCATTTTCTTCTGTAGTCTTACCTCCTGATTTCACCATTATTAGTAGGTGTGGGGTATTTAAGTATAAGTGATGATAATTCTAATATTTAATATAGTCTAATAAATAGATTTAAAAACTGAAGTAAGATAATATAAAACCAAATGGATTTAAGGAATTATTCAACACCTTGGGGGGGGTGCGGTGTGGTAGTGGAGAATTTCAGTTATGGTAAATAGTCATATCTCACAGTATTAATTGAAACAGAAGTGTTATCAGGAAATACTACAGAATTGTTTTCTTTTGAAGACCTTAAAACAATACTTGTCATTAAAATATGTTCACTTATGATCTTGTTCTTCTCCCTGTGTCTGCATGGGTTTCCTTCGGGTGCTCCGGTTTCCTCCCACAGTCCAAAGACATGCAGGTTAGGTACATTGGTGATCTTAGTGTGTGGCACCCTGCCCGGGGTTTGTTTCCTGCCTTGCACCCTGTGTTGGCTGGAATTGGATCCAGCAGACCCCCGTGACCCTGTAGTTAGGATATAGCGGGTTGGATAATGAATGGATGGATGGATGATCTAGTTCATGTGGCTTTTCTGAGAACTGTGAGGTATACCATTAATTATTCAACACTGTTTTAGAGACTGTTACTATGAAATATAGATGAAGAGAAATCTCTCAACACTTTCTGAAATCAATGTGATTTAAAAGAGAAGCATTTTCAAAGTGTAGTCAATGACAAGAGTGCCAAAATAAATGTCTTTTGGGAACTCAAAGGACAAATTACTGCAATACTACAAATTACAAAGAACGGATGTGGTTAATTTGACCAACAAATATTAAGGAGGCACTCAGTATAGATAGCTGAGGAATCAAAGAAGTGGTTTAAAAGAGGGTTAAAAAATACAATACAATGCATGTTGGAGGAGAGCTGCAAGTGTGGCTAATTCATAATAAAAAAGTAAGAAAATGGAAGATTGTAGGGTACTTATGATTAAATTGCCTGGGATGTCAATGGCCTTTTAATAAAACAGCAGTGCTTCACTGAAGGAGGGACAGAACATTAAAAAAAATCTAGACAGGAGAGCTAAAATTAGATAAAGTATTTGAACAATAAACTGCCTTAATACAAGTATAAAGATGGACTAATGAATTTGCAAAAAAACTGTCTACCCAGATAAATACATTGGTTTTTACCATGTATTTAATTTCAAATACAAACATATAAGTGCATTTGAGCTAGATGTAATTAATGTTAGTAAGCCTTGACTCCTGTGACTTGCAATAAGCCTTGGAAAGTATGGTAGAGATAATCAATGAGAATGATTGGATAAGGTTCAATATGATGCTGCACTAAAGGTGCTAGAAAGGGTGTGTTTGAGGATTTTTTCTGCAGTTATTGATTCTGCAGTTGTTGGGAGGCTTTGGTTTAGAATATTTAAACATCAGACACATTTTAACATGAATGGGGCATTCAGTCCAACAAAGATTGTCATTCCAATTCACCTATTTTCTCCAAAATACCATCGTCAGGATTTAAAAGTCCCCAAAGCCCT
This sequence comes from Erpetoichthys calabaricus, assembly GCF_900747795.2. NCBI lineage: Eukaryota > Metazoa > Chordata > Cladistia > Polypteriformes > Polypteridae > Erpetoichthys > Erpetoichthys calabaricus. The sequence continues at coordinate 77,541,811 of NC_041400.2, forward strand.
ACGGTTTTCCCCAGTTTATAATTTAATGCAGGTGTCTGTGGTGCTTTGTGTGAAGAAAACTTTGCAATATTTGGGTGAAATTTTCTCAGATGAGAACGTACAAGCAAAGATTCCACTAACGAGGAACAGAGATATAGAAAGAAACAAGATAGATGAGAAAAAGAGTGTCTATTATATTTTAATGTGGAGTAGCCCAGGTAGAATGAAACAGTACAGAAGAGTGAGAAATGTAAAAGCAAGATAACAAAATAAATGGTATGGACTGGAGAGAAAATGTGATTTACAAACTAAAGTATAGGCAATAACTGTGGTTTAAAATGGACTAGTGGGCTAGCAATACACTAACCCAATACTGAAAAGCTATCAACAGATATAATATTACAGTGTAATGTGAATGGGATATAAGCCTACTTAATGATGCAGAATGAAAACCAGGACTGGATGGTGATTTGGGAGATGCCTATGTTTACTGACAAAACTGCAGTTGTGAAGTATGCTGAAGCCACCACTTTTAGAAACTCAAACATTTGGAAAACCATGTGACCTCCGAAGCATATGTTTGTGTGACTTAGTGGCATCCTTGTGCCATTCATTTCTTTCCTTCTTATTCTTTGTTAACCCCGCTTAAATAGTACATCCTGCCCTGGAAAACATGAGTCGGAGTGGTGGCTCTGAGGCTAGGGATTTGTGCCGGCAATCAGAAGGTTGCTGGTTTGAATCCCATGAATGCTAGAAGTGATTCCACTTGAGCAAGGCCCTTAACCTGCAATTGCTCCCTTCTGGGTATGCTACTAACCTCCAGCATCCTCCAACTTGCAGAGAAAACTTGGTGCACTTGGCGGCAGGATTGGAAGTCTAGCCACAGCAACAAACCTCACATTGTTCCATTCCATTCAAATTATTATGGTGTTGAGGTATCACCTGTTGTACTCTCAGGTCTAATTTGGGTGGTTTGTTGTGTGGTTGGTGCAGAAACATGCTGTATCAGTACATGCTCCCAACATCTCTCTCTCACAATTGAAATATGTTGTCTTCTTCTTGGAATGTGCAGTATGAGTTCTGCAACACCATTGTGAAGGTTCCATGCATGGAGTAATGCACTTCCATAGAAATCAGCATAGGGATGATGGATGCCCATTTTGAAGATAAAGTTTTTCATAACCAAGCAGCTCACGGCAATGTGGGTTTTAAAAAGTATATGGCTGTATCGCATAGAGGTCTGGCAGATGTTAAAAATAAGCAAACAAAACTTTTACACGACCTTGGTAAATTGACGTTTTCAGGGAAGCCAGCAATGAGAAAAGAGCAAGACCTTCATGTATGAACCCTTGCTTAGATTCCATACTAAAATCTTGCTTACTCTCGAAAGGAAAACACAGCATATGCACAAAAAAATGTATTTATAAAACCGTTTGTACACCACGTGCCATGCAAAGTTCCTTTATAAACCTCATATCAACTTAAAACTATGCCTTTCTGTATGTGCTTTTAGCCAGTTCCTGTCACTTTTTGCAAGTAACCATTTTGAAGAAATGAAACAACAAAGAAACAGATTAAGGGTTGGGGATCTGTCCACATATAATGTTGGTGGTCCAAGCAATCAATTAGGACTGACACTGCGGTCAAATTGCATACACCAGACAGTTGATACAAAACAAAGGTGGACAGAGTTTTTATGGATTCATGACAGGAAGTATAACAGACAGGAAAGGGGGATGACGTGAATGGTAGGTGATGGGTGACATCATCAGAGGTAGCCAGAGGTGAGCACATCAGAGAGGGACCGGAAGTGAAGTCAGCACGGGAGGATTGAGGAATTTAGAAGACGGACTGGGTGTGGAAATGAAGTCATCTACGGGCATCGAGACGGTGTTTACTGGCGTGGAATTCAGGACATTGTGGGTTTCTGATCTTCCGGTTTTCTGGTGAGAACGAGAGAGAGGCATTAAAACTTCATCTTATATCCCCATCTCACGTTCTTTCACGTTCCATTGAGCCCATTAGCTGCCCCCTAATCGCATGTGTGTGACACCATATGTGGCATAAAAATGCCTTTACTAAATATTTATGATCTAATCAGTATATAAATTTGGCCATGTACCTGAGTGACATTTTTACTGAAGACCATGGAAGAACATAGAAATTGAAACTTTGTGAATTTAAATTTGAGGTATTACTAACTAAAGTGGAGATCTGCAAAACTATACTTTTTGCTGTTCTCCCTACAGGAGCCAGAAATATAGGAAAAAACAACAGTGGCAGCAAGTGATAACAGACAGCTAACTCCAGAGAACAACAGCAAATGCTATCATGCAGTGCCCAGATTGCTGCCTGTACACATCATAAATTGATACAGCCTGTTGTGAAAGCCAGCCTGGCACAGACAGCCAGACACCAACACTTTACCAAACACACGTTTATTTTGTAAATAAAGTCCGCCCAACACAGTGCTTCTGCACCAATCACCCTCCACAGGCCTCTTTTCCAGTGTCCGTGGGCCGCCTTTCCTCTCCTCACGGGAGCTTCGTCCTGCTCCAGCACTTGACTCTAGCTCCCTGATTGTAGGAAGGCGGTCCCTTTTATTTCCACCCGGATGTGCTCCAGGTGCTCGATGATGTTCTTCCGGCAGCACTTCCTGGTGTGGCGGAAGTGCTGCCCTTGCCCCCAGAAGCCTTCCTAGAAGGTCCTTCCTCCACCTTCCCAGGTGTGCCGGAAGTGTCAATCTCCCGGGCTCCATGACGCACAGGGCGCCCCTTGGCGGTGGCCACGGGCCCCAGTGGGCTTGAGTCTCCTTGCTCCTTCCCTGTGGTCCCTTCAACATTCAGGGCGATTGCCCCCTCGTGGCCCGGGGGATGTATAGACCACCTCCCGGTCCTTCCAGGTGTCCCGGCTGGGTCTGATCCCCAGCCTCCTGTGACACTGTATATGGAGAACTGTGATAAATGAGCATTCTAAATGAACTTTTAAAAAGTAAAATAATTTTGCCAAGTAAATGTCAATGTTGCAATACATGCAAGTCTCCTTACATTTGATGTACAACATCCAAACCTCTTTGAATTGTCTTTGCATTGATGTGGGACAAGGTCTGAGTCATCCATGCACTTATCTTGGCCTATCTCAGGTGGCAAAGGCAGTCTATGTATATTCACTATGCTGTATAGAACTGCACAAGTCATCACAATGCAGCAAAACTTTGTGGGGCTTTATAGCAGTGTGCTGCCAAACAAGTCCAAACAATGCCATCTACCTTTCAAGGAACCAATTATCTGTTTTATCATTCTATCACTAATTGTTTACTGGTGTGCCTTTAATTACATCTCTTCTCTTGGGGTGTACTCATTGACGCCTGAAAGAAAGATTGCAAGTTGTCTGTGATGCACTAAACATAATTATAATCCTATCAATTAGACGTACTTACCAAGAAGCCAGCCATCACATATGGCATAACCCTGAAGTCTGCTTCCCACACTACTATTTGATAAAACAAATGAATTGTGGGTTCATTCTGCCATGGTACCAGTTCTGTTAAGAAAATCAGCTATCACTGCAAACTGCATTTTGATCTCTATTTGCTCACCTCACCATAAGAAAGTAGGGTTTTTCTGGGTAGCATCTTAATTGCACCATGCCTTATAGATGGAGTGACATGTCTCAGGGATAACTGTAACAGATATCCTGTAATGGAACAGGGATTGCATTATTTCTACAGGATAGTGTAAGTGGACGGCTCTAGGAAGCATTTAAGCCAGTCATCATCATGCACCAAAAAATAATCATCAACCCTGAAAACACCCAGCGTACCCGTTTATATCCTGAAATAGAGCTAACGCTGCCTTTGCCACTTACATGATATAACACAGAGCATGCCCTTTTTATAGACAAAATAGGGCAAATTACATTAAGCATTTGCATTAGGCCTTATTACCAATGTATTGAGAGAACATATCAGGTAAATGTCATACATGTGTCTGTGTATTCACACTTCGATGGGCTTACAACGTTTTGCAATATGATATAAAATGGCCTGCCATCAAAAATAGTTAATTTAACATAGGCAGTATTGCTGTTTGCAATTTTAGGGTTTCCAAATATAGTATGATTAGTCTTACTGATAACATATGTATTGGAATTAAATCAACTCCATTGACAAACTTTGAATCTGTATGAGTAAAAAAGAATTTCCTTGATAGACTGGTGCCCTGTCCAGGGATTGTTCCTGCCTTGTGTCCTATGTTTGCTGGGACAGGCCCAGCTTTACCACGACCCTGCTCAGGATAAAGCAGGCTTGGAAGATGGATGGATGGATGGAGGGATAATTGGTTCAGGAACAGTGTACTGTGACTCCAATCTGCAATGAAACAAGCTTTTCTGTTCACTTCATTGTCTTGCTGTCTGCAATCACTAAAATACCAATGAAAAAGTATATGTAAGACTTATGGACGGTAGAAAATTGCCCATAACAATAAGCCAGTTTTCACAGAAAACTTGTGTTCTATAAATCACACCCCTTGCATAAGAAATGGCTTATGTACATTTTGAGCATAAGCACATTTTACACATGAGGCTCCTTATCATTAGAGGGCCACATTACATTATTAAATGCAAAACTGATTGAGTTTGAAACAGAAACCATTGGAAATAATGTGCACATTATCAGGAATAAAGCAGATTTGGAAAGCAGCAGTACATCCAATTTTTTCATGAAGCCGTGGATAGTGGTAATCCTTTTATTATGAGGTTATAACCCATCCGCTGGTAGATGTCATAGGATTTACTCTCCCCTTCAAGAATCTTCTTCTCTGTGGTCATTGTTAATATAACGTCCTCGACTATAACTGCCAGAGTGTTTTAAAAGAGGTCAAAAGAATTCCTAATCTTCTTATGTTTGTCATCTATTTCTTGGTTGACTTTATTCCATTTGCCAGAGCTTCAATGAAGGCTTTGCAACCCACCATGCAAAAAACATGTGCTGCAGGCCTCAGGCATGCACTGTTCAAGAGCTTTGAACTTTAATAGTTCACTATAGTTTGTTAATTTTGTGTCTCTTTTTTGAAATGTACATGTTTGTACTTTAGTTTTTCCAGGCTTCCTTATTGTCTGCTTTTCTTTTAATACTGTCGTTTTAGGACATTATTATTATTATTATTATTTTCAAGAAGAAAGCTGAATGTATTAAGTTCTTCTGTGGAGAAGGATTGTTTAACTGGCTATACATGTTAATATTTATATCTTTAGCTTTTCAGGAAGTGTTCTCAATGTTTTTTTGCAAGGGAGTGGGACAGGCAGCCTTGTAGCTGCTGGTTCATTGTATCAACCATGTCAGGTATGTATTTAGAAACTCAATCTCCCAGTTTGGCCTTAATTCACTCAAATGTTCTATTGTTGTCTTTTGAAGAATTTTTGGGCTTCTTAAGTAAATTATGCTGTGCTTCCACTAATTCATTGCGTCCCTTCATTTGCTATTACAGTCTCTTTTGACATTTGGGGCTTTGGGCTGAACACAAAAAGACAGAGAAGTCTTGATTACTTGTAGTGCAAAAAGGTTGGCATTGACTTCTTACATCTGGCTATTGTCCAGAGACATGCCTTGTCTCAGAAATAAGTATTATCAAATATTCTCTAGCACCTAGTCCAAAAAATGTAGGTTGGCCAGGGTCTGATGTAAGGCATTGGTTTTGCTATGTACTAATTAAACTGAGTTGAAGGGTAATTGTTCTTTGTGCTAACTGTGCTCCCATCCCTTACCAGTTTTTATTTCTTCCTTCACTAAATAACTAACTTCAGAAATTTCATGGTTATGAACTTATTCTTGCTATGGATGCAAATTCTTACTTGAACCTGTTATTAGATAAAATCCCACCCCCATTACATCAGCATACCCCTAACTCCACCCAGCCACTTTGCAAATTTGAATTTTATTTAAACTTAATTGACTCCTTCTGGTGGTGTTATATTTTGGCCAGGTTTATATTTCACTGGCTGAGGTTTATGTTTTTCCCTTGCTCTATTTTTTATTTATTTTAAAGCATTTCTTATGTGATATACTTTTTTCTTAATATTGTTATGTTTATGTTTTGTATAGTATCAATATTTAATGTAATATTCTCTTATGTCACCTTGTTAAGAGAGGCCACTCCCACCTTCTTCTGAAAACTTGGTCTGATGTGACTTCCACTCTGATCTGAAGAGTCATCCTTCCTTGGATGTGCTATGTTGATGATTAAGACGTCAAGTCAGCCACAGAGATTAGTCATACAAGCAATACAAGAAATTTTACTAAAGTGACACAGAAAAGCTTGGAAATTTGATCCAGACCGGTGTGCCAGGGCCCAGGCAGTTGAGATCTCAGGCAAACTGGGTCGCTGGCTAAGGCCAGACATCAACAATGCAAGGCAGGTAGTAGAACAACTTGCCTGTGAGTCCTTCGTCAATGCCAAGCCCAACTATCATTGCTCAGCAGGTCCAGAAACAGCCATTTAAAAACATGAACGCCCTCATTGAGGTGATCGAGCACCACCAGCCGGCTGCCAAATTGGGACGTTCAGAATGGTCAGCTCACAGAGAAGGACAGGAACATGTCATTACCACTGAGCCCTTCTGTCGATCCTCAGAGCCTCCGGGAAAGCCGAAAGAGAAAGTGCCCAGTCTTCCCCTCTGTTTCAAGTGTAAGGAGCTGGGACATATCTTCACCACTTTTCTGGCCTCCGCAGAGCCAATGGACTGTTCGTGGGCTGAGGGAGAGAGGTATTGTGTGCTGTCTAATCCCCTATCCTTCCCGTATACAAGAGTGATTTTAGTAAATGGACAATGGGTGGTAGCAATGGAGTAACATGTCTGTTGTTCATCATCAGTTCATCCTACTGCGACAATTCCTAAAAACAAAAACCAGTCTGACATGTGTACATGGGGAGACCATGTATTACAAGTCCACTAATTGTTTTATAACCTGGGAGAATGTACCCAAGAAATTATTACTTGCGGTACTACCTGACCCTCCCTATCCGATTATACTAGGATGGGACTGGTCTGAAAGTAAGAGTGGTATGGAAAGCATCACTCCCAAAACCAAGTTGGGCCTTACAGTAGACAAAACACCGTCTGTCCAGGCTGCCCCCACACCGTGTTCCTCATGACAATGGGACTGTCACCTCGTCCTCTAACCCGGAAGTGGTTCCTGAGGCGGTTGCCGAACACAAGGTCCCATCCCTAGAGGTCGCCGACGATCTGTTATGAACATTGGAGTCTCAGTTCAGGTTCATTCCCTCTTCCTTTAAACAAGAACTTTGGAACAACGATTCCCTAAAGTTTGCCAGAAATGCCATAGTTCTGATTGATGGGCAAACAACACACAATCCCATGCCACAGGGACCCTACTTTGTCTTGAAAAATGATCTGCTGTACCAAGTAGTGGAGCACGAGGGGGAGGTAAGGACACTGCTACAAGTGCCACAGACCTTCTCGCGGGAGGTCTGTGAGTTAGCGCATGCTCACCTCCTAGGCGCCCACCTTGGGGCTGAAAAAACGCAATTACATAATAGATTCAGAAAGATTCAACCCATTTTAAAAATGCACATGGAAAGGACTCAATCAGCGCAGGCCTGCAACTATAACAGAAACAGCACCCTGTGGGAATTGCTCCTGGGGGATCTTGTCATGGTGCTCGTTCCTACTTCTCACTCGAAATTAAGAAGAGGAAAGGACTCGTAGATTATTTGGTTAAACAACAAAATCTTCGACTGACTGAGTGGGTTTACCATGTCAACTTGTTGAAACCGTAGAAGGACAGAGAACCTGACCCTCTCTCCGGTCAGCCCCGCTCCCTTTTCTCACAAAATACACCCCTTAATTTCGGTTCCAATTTTTCCCGTCAACAAAGATGGAAGCTGGAATCAGCTGTCCTGTCCATCCAAGCAGTGGTGAGTGAGCTACCCGGTAGCACTGCGCTGATTCAGCAAGATATTGCGACTGACCCAGGGGTAGTTGTCAGGGAACGAGCCTATAGCCTCCCGGAAGCAAAACGGGCAGAAGTGTAGCTGGAGATCAAACAGATACTGAACCAGAATGCGATTGAAAAAAGTCACAGTCCCTGGTCCAGACCAATTGTGCTTGTTTCCAAACCAGACAGGATGTGGAGGTTTTGTAATGTCGTCTCAATCTGGTCTCCAAATTTGATGCATACCTGATTCCCTGAGTAGATGAACTCCTTGAGAGGTTCGGAAATGTGCAGTACTTGCCTACACTTGACATGACTAAGGGATACTAGCAAATTCCCTTAACAGAGTCTGCGAAGGAGAAAACAGCCTTTAGCACCCCTAGTGGACACTGGCAGTATAAGGTACATCCATTTGGTTTGCACGGGGCACCAGCATCCTTCCAACGTCTGGCAGATTGAGTGCTATGCTTACAGTGCTTCCTACTTGGATGACATCGTCATCTTTTCCGACACATGGAAGGAACATGCACTGCAGGTTTACGCCATCTTGTTGACTCTGGATAAGGCCGGGCTGCATATTAACCCCAAGAAATGTTTCTTCGGGTTAAATGAAGCCAAATATTTAGGCTATCTAGTGAGCAGGGGGACGAAAGTTGATGCCATTTTGAATTGGCCCCATCCGATAACCAAGCAGCAAGTACAGGCTTTTCTAGGATTAGCGAGCTACTACCACCGGTTTGTACCCCACTTTTCAGAAAGAGCTGCACCCTTGACCAATCTGACAAAGAAAAGGGCCCCTTTCCTGATTTTTCTTGTCCTTTTATTCTCCAGAAAAATGCTTCGGACACAGGTTTGGGACCCATGTTGAGCCAAAGCATTAATGGTGCCAAACACCCCGTTATGTACCTGAGCTGGAAACTGCTTGACCGGAAAACCATGTATGCAGTGGTAGAACGAGAGGCCCTGGCAATTAAATGGGCAGTGACCCAGCTGTGGTACTACTTCTTGGGTCGAGAATTCACCCTAATCAAGGATCATGCTGCTCTTCAGAGGATGGTTGTGCATAAGGAGTCAAATCCTCGAGTCAACAGGTGGTTTTTGGACCTATAGCCCTACCGGTTTACTGTCGTTTACCACAGAGGTACTCTCCAGGCTAACTCTGATGCCCTTTCTCAGGTTTTCAACCTCTTGGTTCGGGTTGCCCGACCTGATGGGTCTGGGCTGAGGGGCAGGGTCATGTCACACACGTGCTATAAGGTGGCAGCAAAAAGGCCTGACAGAGTGCGAAAAGATGTGTGATGGGGAAGAAGGACAGAGTATTAATGCCTTTCTCTATTTCTCCGATGACGTGTAATCAGAATATAAGTTTAATGTCACTGTGCTCTGTACAAAAATCCACTCACATGTACAGGCCAGGCCAAAGTTAGCACACAGGGGCTCTCAGCATTTAGAACTGCTAGGCAAGCATTTGAAGAGAGAAAGGTACAACTACGAAAATGGGCATTGTATTATTTCTGTATGTTAGAAATGAAATTGAATCCTCTCCTGCCCTTGTTTGGAACCTAAGTAAGGGCCTGCACGTGGAGAAGACAGTATAAAAGACATGGACAGCAGCCAAATACTTTGAAGACAATGGACGAATGGGAGATATCGTCATCCGTCCTGAAAAGCCTTCCAGCACAGCGACGAAAGATGGCAGACTGTATAGATCAAGATCCCACCTTGGTATTGTCTTGCTATAGGCTTCCTATCTGTAATGCCGCGTAAATCGTCAGTAAAGAAAGATAAATTATTTTCTCTTATGTGATTTTTACCGCCGTATCAATATGGGGGGGATATCACCTTTTAATATAATATCAATATAGTTTTCAGTTACTTAAAACGTTGCAATTACAAAAGAACTTATTCCAACTAGGGAGCTATCGCCCCCTAAAAGGAACAAAATGGCGTCACGAGCAGGATTGTGGCTAAATTAATAACCGTATCATATTTATAATGTATCATATATATATATACAGTGGTGTGAAAAACTATTTGCCCCCTTCCTGATTTCTTATTCTTTTGCATGTTTGTCACACAAAATGTTTCTGATCATCAAACACATTTAACCATTAGTCAAATATAACACAAGTAAACACAAAATGCAGTTTGTAAATGGTGGTTTTTATTATTTAGGGAGAAAAAAAAAATCCAAACCTACATGGCCCTGTGTGAAAAAGTAATTGCCCCCTGAACCTAATAACTGGTTGGGCCACCCTTAGCAGCAATAACTGCAATCAAGCGTTTGCGATAACTTGCAATGAGTCTTTCACAGCGCTCTGGAGGAATTTTGGCCCACTCATCTTTGCAAAATTGTTGTAATTCAGCTTTATTTGAGGGTTTTCTAGCATGAACCGCCTTTTTAAGGTCATGCCATAGCATCTCAATTGGATTCAGGTCAGGACTTTGACTAGGCCACTCCAAAGTCTTCATTTTGTTTTTCTTCAGCCATTCAGAGGTGGATTTGCTGGTGTGTTTTGGGTCATTGTCCTGTTGCAGCACCCAAGATCGCTTCAGCTTGAGTTGACGAACAGATGGCCGGACATTCTCCTTCAGGATTTTTTGGTAGACAGTAGAATTCATGGTTCCATCTATCACAGCAAGCCTTCCAGGTCCTGAAGCAGCAAAACAACCCCAGACCATCACACTACCACCACCATATTTTACTGTTGGTATGATGTTCTTTTTCTGAAATGCTGTGTTCCTTTTACGCCAGATGTAACGGGACATTTGCCTTCCAAAAAGTTCAACTTTTGTCTCATCAGTCCACAAGGTATTTTCCCAAAAGTCTTGGCAATCATTGAGATGTTTCTTAGCAAAATTGAGACGAGCCCTAATGTTCTTTTTGCTTAACAGTGGTTTGCGTCTTGGACATCTGCCATGCAGGCCATTTTTGCCCAGTCTCTTTCTTATGGTGGAGTCGTGAACACTGACCTTAATTGAGGCAAGTGAGGCCTGCAGTTCTTTAGACGTTGTCCTGGGGTCTTTTGTGACCTCTCGGATGAGTCGTGTCTGCGCTCTTGGGGTAATTTTGGTCGGCCGGCCACTCCTGGGAAGGTTCACCACTGTTCCATGTTTTTGCCATTTGTGGATAATGGCTCTCACTGTGGTTCGCTGGAGTCCCAAAGCTTTAGAAATAGCTTTATAACCTGTACCAGACTGATAGATCTCAATTACTTCTGTTCTCATTTGTTCCTGAATTTCTTTGGATCTTGGCATGATGTCTATCTTTTGAGGTGCTTTTGGTCTACTTCTCTGTGTCAGGCAGCTCCTATTTAAGTGATTTCTTGACTGAAACAGGTGTGGCAGTAATCAGGCCTGGGGGTGGCTACGGAAATTGAACTCAGGTGTGATACACCACAGTTAGGTTATTTTTTAACAAGGGGGCAATTACTTTTTCACACAGGGCCATGTAGGTTTGGATTTTTTTTCTCCCTAAATAATAAAAACCATCATTTAAAAACTGCATTTTGTGTTTACTTGTGTTATATTTGACTAATGGTTAAATGTGTTTGATGATCAGAAACATTTTGTGTGACAAACATGCAAAAGAATAAGAAATCAGGAAGGGGGCAAATAGTTTTTCACACCACTGTATATATATATATATATATATAATATGCTTCTGATAATGACAGCATGGAAGGTCTCGGTCAGATACTGAGTGTATCGGGATGGACTCATACACTGTCATGGACTCCCGTGACCAAGTTATACTGGACTTAAATGCCTGGCCCTAACTGGAACGGGGATATTATTTAATCCTGAAACAGTACAGGAGGTGGTCTTGAAAATATGGGATACAGTGCATAGGCAAAAAATAAACAAATAAAAACAGCTGCTGGTAAATGCAGTTTCTGCTAATTACATTATGCGGGTTGGACTTAAAAGTCCAAAGCATGATTACAAAACGTGGGAATAAAAGACGAAACTAAACCGGACACGATAAATTGTAAAACAACAGTTTTAAACTTATAGACACAAGACTGGTTGTCCAGAATAAAGTGAAACATCACCCGAATGGACAACACAGATTAATCAGCTGCTGTATGAAATCCAAAACCTGTCAGAGAAGTAAATGCCGTGTTGGGGAACACTGTTATTAAATAATTTACATCGTTTAGCCATTAGAAATAATATTTTGTAAAAGCTATGAAGAACTGCGCGTTATTAAGAGTTGATGCATGCAGGTATGCATTTACCTTATCGTCTGATGAGTCACACATCCAGCGGGTCTGGCAGTTAGTTACTTAAAGATGAACAGTGTCAATGCCAATAAAATCCATAAAGGCTCGATCATGCTCACTAAAATAATTGTAGAAATCTTTAATGGCATAATGGCAGCCCGATATAATCCAAAATACACGATTCATCCGCATGTTAACAACGCATTCTATGTGCTAAAACACACAGAAATTATTGAAGTCGTCTTATAAGTATTGTTTATACAAACCTACGTTATAAGCCAGTGTTTAAAAAGAAACTGTAGACAGTGTACACAAATAGCACTAAAAAATAAAAATAAATAAATACAAAAGAGCTCTAATTGGAAAAAGAATATACAGGTGCTGTTCATAAAATTAGAATATCATGACAAAGTTGATTTATTTCAGTAATGCCATTTAAAAAGTGAAACTTGTATATTAGATTCATTCATTACACACAGACTGATGTTTAATCAAATGTTTATTTCTTTTAATTTTGATGATTATAACTGACAACTAATGAAAGTCCCAAATTCAGTATCTCGGAAAATTAGAATATTGTGAAAAGGTTCAATATTGAAGACACCTGGTGCCACACTCTAATCAGCTAATTAACTCAAACCACCTGCAAAAGCCTTTAAATGGTCTCTCAGTCTACTTCTGTAGGCTACACAATCATGGGGAAGACTGCTGACTTGACAGTTGTCCAAAAGATGACCATTGACACCTTGTACAAGGAGGGCAAGACACAAAAGGTCATTGCTAAAGAGGCTGGCTGTTCACAGAGCTCTGTGTCCAAACACATTAATAGAGAGGCGAAGGGAAGGACAAGATGTGGTAGAAAAAAGTGTACAAGCAATAGGGATAACCGCACCTTGGAGAGGATTGTGAAACAAAACCCATTCAAAAATGTGGGGGAGATTCACAAAGAGTGGACTGCAGCTGGAGTCAGTGCTTCAAGAACCACCACGCACAGACGTATGCAAGACATGGGTTTCAGCTGTCGCATTCCTTGTGTCAAGCCACTCTTGAACAAGAGACAGCGTCAGAAGCGTCTCGCCTTTGGACTGCTGCTGAGTGGTCCAAAGTTATGTTCTCTGATGAAAGTAAATTTTGCATTTCCTTTGGAAATCAAGGTCCCAGAGTCTGGAGGAAGAGAGGAGAGGCACAGAATCCACGTTGCTTGAGGTCCAGTGAAAAGTTTCCACAGTCAGTGATGGTTTGGGGTGCCATGTCATCTGCTGGTGTTAGTCCATTGTGTTTTCTGAGGTCCAAGGTCAACACAGCCCATACCAGGAAGTTTTAGAGCACTTCATGCTTCTTGCTGCTGACGAACTTTATGGAGATGCAGATTTCATTTTCCAACAAGACCTGGCACCTGCACACAGTGCCAAAGCTACCAGTACCTGGTTTAAGGACCATGGTATCCCTGTTCTTGATTGGCCAGCAAACTCGCCTGACCTTAACCCCATAGAAAATCTATGGGGTATTGTGAAGAGGAAGATGCAATACACCAGACCCAACAATTCAGAAGAGCTGAAGGCCACTATCAGAGCAACATGGGCTCTCATAACATCTGAGCAGTGCCACAGACTAATCGACTCCATGCCACGCCGCATTGCTGCAGTAATCCAGGCCAAAGGAGCCCCAACTAAATATTGAGTGCTGTATATACTCATACTTTTCATGTTCATACCTTTCAGTTGGCCAACATTTCTAAAAATCCTGTTTTTGCATTGGTCTTAATTGATATTCTAATTTTCCGAGATACTGAATTTGGGACTTTCATTAGTTGTCAGTTATAATCATCAACATTAAAAGAAATAAACATTTGAAATACATCAGTCTGTGTGTAATGAATGAATCTAATATACAAGTTTCACTTTTTGAATGGAATTACTGAAATAAATCAACTTTGTCATGATATTCTAATTTTATGACCAGCACCTGTAATTATCCATGTATAATTGGTTTTAACTTTGCAATGAGAAGCATGCCTCTGTTACCTTCCTGTAAGTACTGGCCATAATTTTAAGAAGGTATTAATTGGATAAGTGTGGATTTAAAAATTAGTGTCAATGTCGATAAAATAATCCCCCCCCCATTCCCCCCCCCCTTCCCATGGGCTCACCACTTATGGGAGGGGCCAAGGAGGTCGGGTGCAGTGTGAGTTGGGTGGTGGCCGAAGGCGGGGACCTTGGCGGTCCGATCTTCGGCTACAGAAACTGGCTCTTGGGACATGGAATGTCACCTCTCTGAAGGGGAAGGAGCCTGAGCTAGTGCGCGAGGTCGAGAGGTTCCGGCTAGACATAGTCGGACTCACCTCGACGCACAGCTTGGACTCTGGAACCAATCTCCTTGAGAGGGGCTGAACTCTCTACCACTCTGGAGTTGCCCCCGGTGAGAGGCGCCGAGCGGGTGTGGGTATACTTATTGCCCCCCGACTTGGAGCCTGTTCATTGGGGTTTACCCCGGTGGACAAGAGGGTAGCCTACCTCTGCCTTCAGGTGGGGGGACGGGTCCTAACTGTTGTTTGTTCGTATGCACCGAACAGCAGTTAGGAGTACCCACTCTTTTTGGAGTCCCTGGAGGGGGTGCTAGAGGGCATACCTTCTGGGGACTCCCTCGTACTGCTGGGAGACTTCAATGCTCACGTGGGCAATGACAGTGAGACCTGGAAGGGTGTGATTGGGAGGAATGGCCCCCCCGATCTGAACCCGAGTGGTGTTTTGTTATTGGACTTCTGTGCTCGTCACGGATTGTCCATAACAAACACCATGTTCAAGCATAGGGGTGTTCATATGTGCACTTGGCACCAGGACACCCTAGGCCTCAGTTCGATGATTGACTTTGTGGTTGTGTCGTCGGACTTGCGGCCACATGTCCTGGACACTTGGGTGAAGAGAGGGGCGGAGCTGTCAACTGATCACCACCTGGTGGTGAGTTGGCTTCGATGGTGGGGGAGGATGCCGGTCAGGCCTGGTAGGCCCAAATGTGTTTTGAGGGTCTGCTGGGAACGTCTGGCAGAGCCCCCTGTCGGAAGTAGCTTCAACTCCCACCTCCGGCAGAACTTCGACCACATCCCGAGGGAGGTGGGGGACATTGAGTCTGAATGGGCCATGTTCCGTGCCTCTATTGTTGAGGCGGCTGACCGGAGCTGTTGCCGTAAGGTGGTCGGTGCCTGTCGTGGCGGCAATCCCCGAACCCGTTGGTGGACACCGGAGGTGAGGGATGCCGTCAAGCTGGAGAAGGAGTCCTACAGGACCCTTTTGTCCTGTGGGACTCTGGAGGCAGCTGATAGGTACCGGCAGGCCAAGCGGAATGTGGCTTTGGTGGTTGCTGAGGCAAAAACTCAGCTTGGGAGTTTGGGGAGGCCATGGAGAACGACTTTCGGACGGCTTCGAGAAGATTCTGGTCCACCGTCCGGCGTCTCAGGAGGAGGAAGCAGTGCAGTGTCAACACTGTATATGGTGGGGATGGTGCACTGCTGACCTTGACTCGGGACGTTGTGGGTCGGTGTGGGGAGTACTTCGAAGACCTCCTAAAACCCACTAACATGCCTTCCAATGAGGAAGCAGAGCCTGGGGACTCGGAGGTGGGCTCCCCCATCTCTGGGACTGAGGTCACCGAGGTGGTCAAAAAACTCCTTGGTGGCAGGGCGCCGGGGGTGGATGAGATACACCCGGAGTTCCTCAAGGCTCTGGATGTTGTAGGGCTGTCTTGGTTGACACGTCTCTGCAACATCGCATGGACATCAGGGACAGTGCCTCTGGATTGGCAGACCGGGGTGGTGGTCCCCTTCTTTAAGAAGGGGGACCGGAGGGTGTGTTCCAACTACAGAGGGATCACACTCCTCAGCCTCCTTGGAAAAGTCTATTCGGGGGTTCTGGAGAGGAGGGTTCGTCGGATAGTTGAGCCTCGGATTCAGGAGGAACAGTGTGGTTTTCGTCCTGGTCGCGGAACAGTTGACCAGCTCTACACCCTTATCAGGGTCCTGGAGGGTGCATGGGAGTTTGCCCAACCTGTCTACATGTGTTTTGTGGACTTGGAAAAGGCATTCGACCGTGTCCCTCGGGGAATCCTGTGGGGGGTACTCTGGGAGTATGGGGTACCGGACCCCCTGATAAGGGCTGTTCAGTCCCTGTACGATCGGTGCCAGAGCTTTGTCCACATTGCCGGCAGTAAGTCGAACCCGTTTCCAGTGAGAGTTGGACTCCGCCAGGGCTGCCCTTTGTCACCGATTCTGTTCATAACTTTTATGGACAGAATTTCTAGGCGCAGCCAGGGCGTTGAGGGGGTCCGGTTTGGTGGACTCAGGATTGGGTCACTAATTTTTGCAGATGATGTTGTCCTGTTTGCTTCATCAGGCAGTGATCTTCAGCTCTCTCTGGATCGGTTCGCAGCTGAGTGTGAAGCGGCTGGGATGGGAATCAGCACCTCCAAATCCGAGACCATGGTCCTCAGCCGGAAAAGGGTGGAGTGCCCTCTCAGGGTTGGTAGCAAGATCCTGCCCCAAGTGGAGGAGTTCAAGTTTCTCGTGATCTTGTTCACGAGTGAGGGAAGAATGGAGCGTGAGATCGACAGGCGGATTGGTGCGGCATTCGCAGTAATGCGGGCTCTGCATCGGTCTGTCGTGGTGAAAAAGGAGCTGAGCCGCAAGGCGAAGCTCTCAATTTACCAGTCAATCTATGTTCCCACCCTCACCTATGGTCATGAGCTATGGGTAGTGATCGAAAGAACGAGATTGCGAATACAAGCGGCTCCATAGGGTGTCTGGGTTTTCCCTTAAAGATAGGGTGAGAAGCTCAGTCATCCGGGAGGGGCTCAGAGTAGAGCCGCTGCTCCTCTGCATCGAGAGGAGTCAGATGAGGTGGCTCGGGCATCTGATTAGGATGCCTCCTGGACGCCTCCCTGGTGAGGTGTTCCGGGCACGTCTAACCGCGAGGAGGCCCAGGGGAAGACCCAGGACATGCTGGAGGGACTATGTCTCTCAGCTGGCCTGGGAACACCTTGGGATTCCCCCGGAAGAGCTAGAAGTAGTGGCCGGGGAGAGGGAAGTCTGGGCATCTCTGCTCAAGCTGCTGCCCCTGCGACCCGACTTCAGATAAGCGGAAGAGAATGGATGGATGGATGGATGGATGGATTTAAATATTAGACAGTTTCTCACATGACAAAGAAATATAATTATCGATATGTATAATTGGGTTAAAGTAAATAAAATGTCTCCACTTTTGTTAAAAGCTTATCATAAACGTGCAAAACATTTTTCATTTCAAACCCTGATCAAGTTTAAAGGAAAAATGCTCTTTTTATAATAATAAATGAGAAGGGAGACAAGTTCTTGCAAGAAGCAGAATGTGCCTGATGTGCGTGAATGAAGGTTGTGTATTTTAGGAACTATAAAGGTAAAGAGTATGGTGGTGCCGTGGTTAGCACACTTGCCCGGTGATAGGAAATAAAGGTTCAAGCATGTATGTTTTCCTTGTTGAGTCAGGATATTCTTTGTGACTGCGTAACATTTTCTGGGAATGCTTTCTTGTTGTGGAATTGTGCCGCGTGATTTCCAGATGGATGGATTCACCTTGTTGTCGCTGAATCGGATCGCCACGGAAATTTTCCTTGATTGTCACTAAATCGGTTCGCCACAGAGTTTTCATGATCTGGAGACTAGCGCCGTATGAAACTGAGGTAAGGTGTACTCCTAATTTAACAAAAGTAATACTAGCTTGGGTCCTGAGAAGTTGCTTCATTGTAGTGATAAGCATGAAGGTAAAGAAGTAAGTTGTTTGACTGTCGTGATAAGCATGAAGGGCAAGAAGTGTTTAAGTGCATTGAACAGTGAAAACCTTTTATAGTGCGTTGAACGGTGAAAACCTTGTATAAATAAAATAAAAAGCACAACCTGGAGTGAGTTTATAGCACGTGTGATAGAGATCTTTGTGAATGAAATACAATTGTAGAAGAACTTTATTCTGTGAATGATGTGCAATTGTAAAAGAGAACGTGAGTATGAGAATATGATATTTGAAAGAATGAAGCAATTGCTAAGTGTGTAGAAATGACTGCAAAGAGTGAAGGCTGTTTGTTTGTGAACATTTGCTTTCTCCAGTGTGCTGGATGTGTCTAAAGAACTTCTGCGTTAGCCAAGTAAACTGCTTGGGCATGAAGTAGGATACTCTTATTCAGAGTCGGGGTGGAAGATGCTCTTATATGTCATTTGTAACTCTTTGTTTGTCAGCTGACTAATTAATAATGTGAACCAAATCCTAAAAGATATGGGGGATGCCTCATATAATAACGTAATAACATAACAGCATAGTAGTAGGGGATCATATCCAAATTTAATTGTAGTAGTAATACAGTGCATCTGGAAAGTATTCACAGCGCATCACTTTTTCCACATTTTGTTATGTTACAGCCTTATTCCAAAATGGATTAAATTCATTTTTTTTCCTCAGAATTCTACACACAACACCCCATAATGACAACGTGAAAAAAGTTTACTTGAGGTTTTTGCAAATTTATGAAAAATAAAAAAACTGAGAAATCACATGTACATAAGTATTCGCAGCCTTTGCTCAACACTTTGTCGATGCACCTTTGGCAGCAATTACAGCCTCAAGTCTTTTTGAATATGATGCCACAAGCTTGGCACGCCTTTCCTTGGCCAGTTTCGCCCATTCCTCTTTGCAGCACCTCTCAAGCTCCATCAGGTTGGATGGGAAGCATCGGTGCACAGCCATTTTAAGATCTCTCCAGAGATGTTCAATCGGATTCAAGTCTGGGCTCTGGCTGGGCCACTCAAGGACATTCACAGAGTTGTCCTGAAGCCACTCCTTTGATAACTTGGCTGTGTGCTTAGGGTTGTTGTCCTGCTGAAAGATGAACTGTCGCCCCAGTCTGAGGTCAAAAGCGCTCTGGAGCAGGTTTTTATCCAGGATGTCTCTGTACATTGCTGCAGTCATCTTTTCCTTTATCCTGACTAGTGTCCCAGTTCCTGCCGCTGAAAAACATCCCCACAGCATGATGCTGCCACCACCATGCTTCACTGTAGGGATGGTATTGGCCTGGTGATGAGCAGTGCCTTGTTTCCTCCAAATGTGATGCCTGGCATTCACACCAAAGAGTTCAATCTTTGTCTCATCAGACCAGAGAATTTTCTATCTCATGGTCTGAAAGTCCTTCAGGTGCCTTTTGGCAAACTCCAGGCGGGCTGCCATGTGCCTTTTACTAAGGAGTGGCTTCCGTCTGACCACTCTACCATACAGGCCTGATTGTTGGATTGCTGCAGAGATGGTTGTCCTTCTGGAAGGTTCTCCTCTCTCCACAGAGGGCCTCTGGAGCTCTGACAGAGTGACCATCGGGTTCTTGGTCACCTCCCTGACTAAGGCCCTTCTCCCCCGATCGCTCAGTTTAGATGGCCGGCCAGCTCTAGGAAGTGTTCTGGTGGTTTCGAACTTCTTCCACTTACGGATGATGGAGGCCACCGTGCTCATTGGGACCTTCAAAGCAGCAGAAATTTTTCTGTAACCTTCTCCAGATTTGTGCCTCGAGACAATCCTGTCTCGGAGGTTTACAGACAATTCCTTTGACTTCATGCTTGGTTTGTGCTCTGACATGAACTGTCAACTGTGGGACCTTATATGGACAGGTGTGTGCCTTTCCAAATCATGTCCAATCAACTGAATTTACCACAGGTGGACTCCAATTAAGCTGCAGAAACATCTCAAGGATGATCAGGGGAAACAGGATGCACCTGAGCTCAATTTTGAGCTTCATGGCAAAGGCTGTGAATACTTATGTACATGTGATTTATCAGTTTTTTTATTTTTAATAAATTTGCAAAAACTTCAAGTAAACTTTTTTCACATTGTCATTATGGGGTGTTGTGTGTAGAATTCTGAGGAAAAAAAATGAATTTAATCCATTTTGGAATAAAGCTGTAACATAACAAAATGTGGAAAAAGTGATGCACTGCGAATACTTTCCGGATGCACTGTACATGTGAATATCTAAAACTTCTATAGCAAGTAAAATCAAAAGTGATAATAAGAATTTTATTTGGTATTGGTAATGCATCCTGTGCCTAGTCAGTGAGCCTGGAATGTCTTTGAAGCCTACAAACAGATGTAGTGTTAAATAAAACTGATCTATGGCCTTGCAAGACAGAAGGACAGCCTATAGCATGGTCAGTTAAAGAGTTAAGAATTTAAAAATCTGAATTTCAATAAAAGTATTATAAGCATAAAAGATATGTAACTTCAAAACTATAGATGTTCTTTTCTCCAGATTCAGCAAACCCTGTGACCAATGTATGAAACACAAACTATTTTTCTATACAAGTTGCAAGAAACAGTTTAACAGCAAGTTTGGGCAAAGAAATTAGATATAATCTGACCAACGGGGTGGTGAATGTTTGCTTATCAATCATAAATTAATGAACAGCAATTATTGGAATTATTTCCTTGCATGCTGAATAGTTGTGCAAGTCTAAAGGTATGACATCTGACATACCCCATGTTTCGTGTGCAATCTGTATACATTTGACCAGTACCTCAGTGCTGTTTTCACTCCCTGAGTGCTACACACTAAACAGAGACGGTTCCCCAACCCTTAATCTGTTTTTTTATGTTTTGTTCTTCATAACAGTCACATAATTACATATTCATACCTTCAAGAGCTTCGTATTTATATCGAGAGTTTGTGGGCTTCGTCAGCATTGAAGCTGTTCACTTTTTAAGTGATTGACTGCCAGCCCCTGCTGCATGGGTAATTTGTCTTTCAACAAAGTAACATAATGCATGCCTGCTTGCACCAACTATTTATAATGTGCAGTTTCTCGTAATTTTTCTAATGTATTATTTTCTAATGATTAACAGTGTAACATAAAAGTGTTCCCCAACACAGCACTTAGTTTCTAGCAGGCTTTGGACATCTGTAAGGCAGCCAATTCTTTTTTCCACAATTGCCATCCTCCACCATTTCGTATTGAAGATCCCAGTTCAACTTAACCATACCTACAGTGTTTTTGTTGAACTAAGATGGTGCATGTCACATGCCAGATTGGAATGTCTTTTACTTCCCCACTTTTCCTTATCCATTGGACCCCTCAGTCTAACACGCATCCAAGCAGTATTCTTATACTACTTGCCCTGACATTTTATACCTAGCTTAAGCCCACCAGCTTACACATTTGGGGAAACCAGCTCCCTCTCCAAGTGTTGGTAGGACGTCGACTATCACGCAGCCGCAGATGTCCACAGACTCCATCTGCTAATGCCAATGTTACAAGTAAACAAGCGTTTCCAGTATAAATCTGCATCCTGCCAACTATGCCAATTTGTATTCAGCTGGGGGTGCTTTTTCTCCCCTTAGATGTGTTTCTTGATGCAGAATTGACTAGAACCAATACCATTCTTTTTGTACCCATGGTGGAAAATAATTACAAGAGAACAATATGGTACAAAAGGAGATATATGTATTTAACTTGATTTAAAAGATAACATTCATTCCCAGAATATAATGCATAATCCTGTATACTGTCACACACGTGTGTATGGGAGGCAGCTAAAGGGCTTGAATGGGGGAAATTCCGAGCCAGACTGGGATGTAGCAGAGTGCACTGTCTTTTTTTCTCGCTTGTCTGCAGACTGTTCACGAGAAATCCCGTCTGGACCTGATGACATCAAACCAGCTTCCAGCCAGACATCACTTCTGGGTCTGAGCCTATGGACGAAGACTCTTCTGGGTCCGGCTCCGCTGATGTCATTTCCAGTCTCATGCCTATGGAGGAAGACCTTTCTGGTTCCAACCACACTGATGTCATTATTACCTGTATTGGCCTTTAAAAGCCGCCACTTTTCCCCTATCCCTTCAGTTCTATTTTGGACTCTGAATCGTGCACTTCATTGCTATCATTTTTGCAATTTTGCAGACAGAAAACAGTGGTCGAGTCTGTGACAATACATACATATTCGGACTGGAGAGAAGTAAAGGGACATCCCAGCCAAGTGGGAGAATGATAACACACAGATGTCCCATCCAGTGAGGAATGTCAGCGGCATAGTGAGACTCTTCTGACATCGTGCTGAAACCTTGTCATTGCGAAAACACTCACATAATTACATATTCATAGAATTTATGTCAGATATGGTCGACTACCAGATGAACTTGCTGGTTATTAATACATTCAAAGACTCTGGTGTTTTTAACCATGTTGGTCAAGCAGACATCAGCACCTTTCAAAATAATCTGCTTGTGTCCTTCACATGTTTTCTGTCTATCTCCCTAACCTAACTTACAGCTGTAATTTGTCAATCTCCATGGCAGTCTCTATCTCTCAGGTGAATTGCATAGCTTTGTGAATTACATTTGGTCCAAATAACCTTCTTGCTACATACCTTCACGCCAGTCAAGCCCTTTTTCTTCAGATCTTTTTTACTCCATTTATCCACCTCTGCTTTGGCCTCCCTCACCTCCTCTTCCTCTGTCCTTCCATTCCTACTCTTTTGTCCTTGTTCCATGTCTACAAAGATCTATGTAAGTGTAGGATGACAGGAAATGTAAGAAATGTTGAAAACATACCTAAAAGACAAACTTTTTCCATGTTTTAGTACTAATGACAAAATGTAGACATGAAGTGTATAATGTGTGAAGACTGAAGTCCAAATATCAAATAAGCACTTTCACAAAAGGTATAAATATAACAGAACAAGTGCGCTTTTATTCAAGACTGTAACTGAAGAAAAAGAAATCGGGTTAGTGTGGGTCGTTGTAGTGACTTCTTTGGTTAGTGCCCCCGAGCAGCCATGAGTCGAGGTAATTCTTGGTAGCGAAAAGCAATCAGATTGCTTTTTGCTACCAAGATTCTACCAAGAATTTAAAGCTCAGGCCAATCGCAGCCCAATTCGGCTACCAAGAATTGACCATTCACAACCCGTTTCAGCTACCAAGAATTGGCCAATGACGGCTCAGTCAGCTACCAAGAAATAGCTAATCACGGCTCGTGTGGCTACCAAAACTCGGAAAGGGTGGGCCAGCCTCTTGTCAGTTAATGTATTCTGCAAAAGCTTGTTTGAGTCGGCACACAGACGCTTTGCGATTTGCGTTTCATTTTGAACTTTCTAAAAATGTTACTCACGAGTGTTGTTTTGTGCAGATACAGTATATTTACATTCATGTACACATTTTTGAATCATTTTTTAAACATCCTTGGTGCAGTTTATTATATTTATTTAATATGTGTGCAAAAAGTGTAACGAAAGATATAATGATGTATAAATATAATAAACATTGAATTGTATAATCATCGTTTCAATTTACAGAATGAGCTTTAAAAATAATAATATGAAGTGCTGTATAATTATAAAAATACAAATCATAGAAAGTGAAAACTTTTCTTTCTTGACTTCATCTTTGCCAATTTAAAAACTTTTATTTTAAACTCATTGTTTGGGTGAGTTCATTTTTATCTGAAAAGATAGATGAACTATGTGTACATATTTCCTACAGAAGACCCTAGGAAAGTCTTTCTGGTATATAAAGACCAATAATTCTTAATGAATTACTGCAGTAAAAATTATATATATATATATATATATATATATATATATATATATATATATATACACATATCTATATACCTGTAAAAATAAGTGTTTGGTATGCTTTTTTTAATACTTAACACTAATTTCACAAATTGTTCATATCAATGCCAATATAGAATAAAAATAATTATACTGTAGTTATACTCTACTTTAATGTTGATGTTATAAAATATTCTTATAAAACAGACCTGCACCTTTAATACTCAGACAATTCTAATCATGTTGTAGAACAGCATATATATATATATATATATATATATATATATATATATATATATATATATATATATAATTAACTAAGTGGTGTGTATGCTGTTTACTAGAACATATATAGTTATGTTGCGCTAAGTATATAACCATTTCCCTTTTCAATATTTCCAAAATTTATTTTTACCTACTTCATATTAATTAAATGTCAGCATCAACTAAAATATATTACCTCCCAAATTTTATAAATACATACAAACACAAGGCTGTGCACTATTATTTATTCATTCTTATTGTGCTTACATTTTTATTGTACCCCTCTTGATTATCTGTGCAGCCATCTGAGACCATGGTAAAGGTGCTATATAAATAACTGAAATGCGTTATTACTTGCTATAATTTTGATTCAATAGAATTTGCAGGCTGTTTGTTTAATTGTGATTTTAACTATGCTTGTTGTCCATGTGTTCCTTGACAAATCAATCATTCATTAAACAGTTTTTGTTTAATCAAAAAAGAAAAATAAACAACTAAATCTGCAAAGTAGAATTCAAAGCACCGTTCATTGAAGAGAAAGTTTTTTTTTTTAAATTATTTTAGAGAGATATTCTTCTGTTCAGCAATGTGCCATGAGCGGGATTCGAACTCGGATCCCTGTGATAATTTCTGGTAGATCGTCTCTCAAGAATTGCAGCTATACCTCGACTAATACGTGCAATCCTTGGTGCAGAGGTGAGAGATGCTGACTCCTATTCAAAAGGTCACCAGTTCAAGCCTCCCCGCTTCTCAAAATAAACATTCTGAGTAGTGAGCTGCTCTTATTGTTGCTGTTATACAATAAAAACATACATTTGATTTGAGTCTGTAACAGCCGGTGTAAATGTATGGTACTTATAAAGGTTAGTGTTTTTTTTTTTCAGTTTTATTCTCTCATTCGCGTTCACGCTCCTCCCGATCTGACACTGTTAGTTTTCAAATAAAGACGTGCTATAACAGAGGTGAGCTCAGATGAGGACAAGGGTTCTACATCGGAGAAAGAGAACAGAAGCACCCCCCACCCCCAACAAGAAACGTCCACTCACATATAAGAACAACGCAGCTGCACCAGGCGTAAAGGTGAAAGATGGCACTGTTTGGATGCACCCAGAGGTCAGGCGTCATCCTGCCAGTCAGTCTGCCCCACACGTGTCCTCCAACGAAGCAGTATGGCTTACAGAACTTGCCAACATATCATCCAAAGTCCTGTTTGTGATTATGTTTTGTGATGGTCTTTACATAAGAAGCATTTATATGTTACTTATATAAAAGCCAGATCGAGTGTTATTTACCTTGATTTATTTACTTATCTTCCTGCAGCGTAAAGTCGCAAGTAGACTGCAGAGCTTCCTCTGTTTTATCGACAAGGGCATGCTCACAAATTACACGTGTAATGCCACGAAAAATGCCTACGGACACTTCAGTATGCGATCAATGGTATGAGAATGCAGTCAGACTTCTTTTTTGGGCACTTACACCATCCACATCTAAACACTAGCGTGGAGAGTCGCTCGTGTACTGAAGAGTCTATAGCTGCAGGTGGAAGCTGCCATCAGACTTTTGCAGCCACTGTACTTTGTATATAAAAGTCAGATTGAATGTTATTTACCTTGATTTATTTACTTATCTTCCTACAGCATAAAGTCACAAGTAAACTGCATAGCTTCTTGTGTTTGATCGACACGGGCATGCTGACAAAGTACATGTGTACTGAAGTGACTCTGCATTTAGTTTTCCTTCTTGGGCTACCACTGATCCTAGATATTTAAATATATCTGCTCTTTTCAATTAATTACTCTCCCTGCAGGTTAACCTTTGAATCCTTATCATCATTAAGCCTCATATATTCTGTCTTCTTCCTACATATCTTCAACACTCTATTTTTCAACGTCCTTCTTCCTTTCAACTTTCTCTCCACTTCCTCTATTCTGGTGCTACACAACGCAATGTTATCAGCAAAAAGCATTCACCAAGGGGATTGGTCATTTATCCCATTACTCAAAACAATCATATTCAGATCAAAGAGGTATGGACTTAAGATCCCTGGTGCAGGCCTTCTTTAACTCGCATCTTGTCTTTTACCCAACGCTGCTTTTAACCTGTGTCCTCACTCTCTCCTACATATCCTGGACAATCCTCACATACTTTTTTGGTACTCCTTTGTCTCTCATGCACCCCAAGAACTCTTGGTGTGAAATTCAGGATATACCTTTTCTAAATCAAAAAACACAATATGCAAACTTTTCTGTTTTTCTTAATACTTCTCTGTGATCTGTCTCAATGCAAAGACTGCATCAATTGTTCCTCTCCCTGACATAAAACCAAAGTGCTTCTTCCCTATAGTGGTCTCTTTCCTAAACCTTCTCTCTATAACCCTTTTCCAAATTTTCACTTTTCAGTTTTTCAGGAAATATTACATGTATGAAATTGTGATATTGTGAAACTGTGATATCTATCTATCTATCTATCTATCTATCTATCTATCTATCTATCTATCTATCTATCTATCTATCTATCTATCTATCTATCTATCTATTTGTGCTCAGCATCCATATCTGCCTTTGCATGCACACATTGTCCTGTACCAAAACTTTCCATTTCACACATCCAGCCACAGGCTCCTGAATGATATCATAGTATCCAGTGGATGAAGCAGCCACAGAATGTTCTCCCACTGGAGGTCTGCAGCCGGACTCTTCTCAAAATGATGGTAACATATTCCAAGGGTGTTGTTCCAAAGTAACACTGTGCAAAAGTGAATTTATGGGTAAATCTGTGGTGATAGGGTCCTGTGCATCTTTGCAAATTTTGAAAAAAACACAGCAGTGGAAGAAGATAGTAGATGTATTGAAACAGTGATAACGGATATCCTTATCATTTCCATGCGTTTGGTTTACAAGTAAATTAACTTGTCTGTTGTGTCTTCTGAACCTGTTTAGTGCAGTGTTCATGTACACACTCAAAACACAGGTATACAAAGTGTGAAAGCTTCACATTCAGATCACCATTTAGCTTTGTAACGACTTGCTAAAGTTTTGATATCATGTGAAGTATTGCTGAGACATCACAGCAATACATTTTAAAAATGGTCATATTAAAAGAAAATCTGGACATGTCCTATGTTGTGCTATTAAGTCATTATTAATTCATACTGATGTTAAGTCTGATGTATTGTATATCCCTAATATACTGTACATACAGCTATATCATTAGCTAAAAGTGACATAAGATTTTGTAATAATGGCTTATGCCAATTTTACTTCTTGATAATGAAACATTTTTGTTAATGAAGAATTTACAGACTTTATTGCTAACAGTGGTGTACACACTAACCAGGCAAATGGATCCAAATCTCCACATGTTGGCTGGTCCTTGTAGAATTGATAGAAGACTCAACTATGATGCATTTGAGATGGTGGAAAAATGTAGGAGCCCTTGCAGGATACCTCTACCAGAATCTCCAGATAGGATGAATCTGTGGTTACTGGGAAGGCTGCATTTGAACTATAAGTTGTGCAAATCTATGAAGGTCAATGAGTGCTTCAATTATGGGATGTGGGTACAGGTGCAGTACATTAAGACAAATCAGGTTTAATATCTGAAATAATGTACTGAACAGCATATAAATATATATGCACAAAATCATTATAATGAAATCCAATCTAATACTATGAAAATTATTAAACACCAGAAAAAAGCAAGTGTTCAATTAATACCTACAAATTGCATATGTACTGTATATTCTTAAAGAATTAAAAAAGATAATTGAACTGCAGTAATACAGAGCTGCACATAAATATTACATTACAATAATAACAGATGTTTATGAATGCAGGCAATGCAGATGAGTGAAATATAAATAGATACACTTTAATTAAAAATTATGGGGAAGAACAAAGAGGTGGGATGTATATTTGCATAACAGGCAGTCTTAATATGGGACTGCTATTTGCACATTTAGTTTGAGGATATTTGGGTTACAACAGAAAGTTGCAAGGGGGCTTTATACCAAGTCCTAATGCCAATAAACATCTTTATAATAAATATTTCATAATAACAAAAGTAAATGACAAAAGAGAGTATGGAGATGAAAAATGAACCTTTGTTCTGTGAAAATATGCTGATGTGTTCACCAAATGAATTTCATAACACAAAAGTTGCCCCGAATTTAATGATGCTTCTTTTGATTCAGGAGTGACTCTTTGAGAAGCTTATCACACTCCTTCTAAATATTCTATTATATATAACAAGATTTGTTTTATTCAGAGTTCAGTATGTGCTATATGGCTATTGTGTTTCAGATAATTAATTGAATATTTTTATTGAGAATGTTCTTACTTTTTTCCTGATGTATAAGGGATCCCTCTGAGATTGGGAGACAATGTTTCCTGTTGAACCATTGTTTCACCTCCCTCCTGCTTCTCCGCTACTTTTGTACTTCTCTTGTTACATTCAAGAATGTTGTTTACAGTCATTCCCATCTTGTAATGCATTGTTCATTCAAGTGGTTTTGTGGGGGTGGTTTTGGGGTATTGGGTCTAACATAGGTTGTGTTTATGGAAGTGGTCCTGAATCAAGCAGTGCTTTGCAAACTTTAATAAAACAGAGGTTCACCTTTCTTGAGTCCTCTTGTGTAAAGCCATGCACATTTTCATGGCAGCCTCAGACTATGCGTATACATGTTTCTGCTCAGTTTTGCAAACTGGTTGTCAAAGCATTGCCACTGTTTCTGTGTTATTTCCCTTATTTTTCATGTTCACATTCATGACGCAGGATTTATCAGATACACCAAATTAATTGTAATCATTCTGTAACAACATAATGGTCCATGGAATGGCCAGACTATTTTAAATATCATAGCTGCTTTAGCATTGTTAGAAGAAATGGAAGAGCACGCATTTATAGATGATGATGACTAGCTTCTAAGTCAATTTTGATTTCTCTTGGAGCTGTGTGCTGAACTGACAAAGGCTTTACAAAGGCAGAGTTTGAGGAATTATGCTCACCCTGCCCCTTTGCAAGCTCTGTTCACTCTCGAGTTTGTGGCCACAACAGCTTTTCAACGTGAACTTTTTGACCGATTAGGTATTTCACAATCATTACTGAGTCGCGCCATGACAGCTGTATAGGATGGTATTATCCACTTGTCATCCAGATATATGATTTCCTTATGCTGTGGTCGAAGTGCAATTCACAGCAACATCCGATTTTCCAAATGTAATCAGAGCAGTCAATTCCACACACATTGCTATTGTAATGGCGCTGGACAAGTTACATCAGCCAGGGATGAATCACCAAAAGACCTATAAAAATGGCAACATGCTTTTTTTTCCTAGTAGTGAGGCAAAAGGCAAGCAGTCCTTTTAAAAATAGAAAGTCTCTTCAAAGAGCCATGTAAAGAGCAGAGAATCTAGCCATTGTAGTGCTCGCCACTGATGTTACACTATAAAGGCACATTCAGAGAATGAATTTGCTTATGTAAATAGAAATCATTTCTACTCTTTTAATGTGCTGCTCCATAGTCCACAAAAAGTGTGTCGCATTTTGCAAGCATGTAACTTGCTGCATAATGTGGCACACAATTGTGGCTTGCCCGTACCTGAACATTTTCTGTATGACAAACTTGACCCTGACCCACCAAATGACCACCAAAATTGGACAGCATTACAACTTCTTTTGAAAGTAATTAGAAAATATAAAAACAGGTAATCAGATGTAGTCTTTATTTCTTAACCAATTCATTCAATTTGCAGTCAATATCGTATAGTTAGCCCTTATATTCCTTAGTTCATTGGCCACACCTCTTACAGTATCCACTGTTGCATTTTGTGACTCCAGAACAGTGTCCATCAGCACACAGTCAGATGGTCACCCAGCAGTTTTCGAGGCCGAAGTGTGTGCACAGCCAGCCCCCAAAGATGTGCTGGGCACAGCAGTACCATCATCATGAGGATTCATGTCCTTGGCACAGAGGTTAGCGTTTGTAATATTTTCTGAAACACAGTAAACAGATGGTGGGCTACAACTCACCTTTTCACGTCAACTTTGATGTCTGACCCCTTCTTTTTTATTTCAGGCACTGTGTGACTTTCTGAACTTGAATTTTCAATAGTCTCCGCCACACTGGGTCACTCCAGCAACTTCCTTTTGTTGCTTATACCACTGCTTAAACCAACAAATAGTACTTTTCCTTGCCTCCACTTTACATTTGCTGAAATTCTTCTTTTTCCATGTGTTTTTTCCACTGAAGCACTGAACAGAAAGGGCTATTTAAATTGATTTTCATATTCAAATATGCAAAATTCTGGGAGGAGATGGGGTGTGGCTGTAAGCGCACACCCACACACACACACATTAAATTTCACATTTATTGGGATTTATAAAGGGGGAATGCATGGAACTTGGCATACGCACAATTTTATGCATCTGGATGTTTTGTGCATACATACATTTCCAGTTTTGTCCGTACGCTATGTTTTAGTATGAATTCTACGCACAGCCCTTGGTGATTTGCATAAATTATTTTTTCTTTACAGTAGCTAACCATGAACATCTTTCAAAACTAAATATATCAAAGTGGTCTATGTATTTATTAAGCTTTGCACTCACAATATTTGAATAAAATATAATTTTTCTTTGCCTCTACAAGGAGAAACCCAGAAAAAATTACATTCATTCCTCATTGTTGTGGAGGAGGAAGTAGAAATAGTTAGTGAATATAAATAATAGGAACTCACCAAGATAATAGTCTAAATTGGAACATTAATGAAATAAATATTTGTTCTCAATGCAATCACCACTTATTTCTCCTGTTTAAACTCTATTTAAAATGTGCTTTGGGATCTTATGTTGTAGTTTTATCTAAGCTTCATTGCCATATTAGTTGTTTGATAAATTTCAAAAAAGCTTCACCATGTTACCAAACATGAAATCATAATTACTGCAGATGATGTGAATATTTTGGTAAGTGCATGTCAGGTGGCAATGTTAAAGAAACTGGAATCATCTGAGCCTATGACAGACAACCCTTTCATGCTCAATAAACAAGGAGAAGAGTCACTTCACACAAACTGTTCCAGTGATTCGTTCTTTCCCAGTACAAAACAGGTTTTTACTATGTAATATTGGGTGTAATTTTTTATGAACATTACTTAACTGTCTAAGTAAAAAACATCCATCAAGCAATTAGAAGTAGATTACTAAGAATTGTTTTCAATTGAATGTAAATGTTTTATAACTTTTGTATAACTTGTAACTCAATCCAGTCACAGGGGATGCACAAACCAATGTGTTTCTTTGTGTCGGTCCCAAGCCCGGATAAATGGGGAGGGTTATGTCAGATCAATATGCAGACAGCAATACAGATTTACATACCAGATCGGTCAAGGTCTAGGTTAACAATGGTCATCATCAGTACTGTTAACCAACAAGGTGCTGGCAGAAATTTGTCTTCTGTTAGCCGAAGAAGGAGAAGAAAAGGGGGAAGGTGTGTCCAGAGGCAGGAGGAGAGGAGGAAGGTAAACAAAGTGGAAGTGAGGATAGGAACTTTGAATGTTGGTAGTATTACTGGGAAGGGGAGAGAGTTCGATGATATGTTGGACAGAAGGAAGGTTGATATATTGTACATTCAGGAGACTAAGTGGAAGGGAAGTATGGCCAGGTGAATCGGAGGTGGGTTCAAATTGTTCTATCATGGTGTGGATGGAAGGAAAAATGGGGTAATGTTTATCCTGAAGGAACAGTATGTCAAGAGTGTTTTAGAGGTGAAAAGAGTGTCAGACAGAGTGATGATTATGAAGATGGAAATTGAAGGTGTCATGATGAATGTTGTTAGTACTTATGCCCCCCATGTTGGGTGTGCGATGGATGAGAGAGAAGATTTCTGGAGTGAGTTGGATGAAGTGGTAGAGAATGTACCCATGGGAGAGAGAGTGGTGATTGGAGCAGATTTCAATTAACATGTTGGTGAAGGGAACAGTGGAGATGATAAGGTGATGGGTAGGTGTGATGTCAAAGAGAGGAACGCAGTACAAGAGTGGAGGAAGATGCACACAGGTAGATTATATCCTATGCAGGAGGGTCAGTCTAAAGGAGATTGTAGACTGCAAAGTGGTGGCAGGGGAAAGCGTAGTTAGTGTGGGAGAAACCTCAGAGGAATAGCTCAATCAATCAGTCTTTATTCAGGCACCAGTGAGTACATGGATTCCTGCGTTGCAAGGCAAAAGAGCAAAGTTCCCTTTTTCAGTCAGCTTTTTTATATTTTCTCCCTTCCTTCCCCTTACTTATCAAAAAGCATAATATCGTTTACCTGAGCATTTCATTTTATTACGCAAATGGGCCATCTGTTTCTGTTTTGTGTATGTGTCAGATGGACCTTAAAGATGGAAAGATCATCTTCCCTGTGTTTAACAGACGTCTTCCTAAAGAGGAAATTGTCCTAGGTCAGCATACTCCACTCTGTCTAATGACAGACGCCTGTATGAATAACCTAACATTATAGCAAAACTGCTTTGTCAGCTTTTAACCCTTAGTAGCTTGCAAACAGTTAATTTTTCTTTCACATTAGGCATCATAGAATGGTGGTCTGTAGAATGACACTGGAAATCAGGAAGAGGAGGAAAGTGAGGGCAAAGCTAAGGATCAAATGGCGGAGGTTGATAAAGGAAGTCTGCAAGGTTGTGTTCAGGAAGAAGGTAAGAGAGGCACTGGGTGGCAGTGAAGAGTTACCAGACAGCTGGGCAAGCACAGCAGAAGAAGTAAGGGTGACAGAATAAAAGGTGCTTGGCATGACATCTAGACAGAGGAAGGAGGAAAATGAAACCTGGTGGTGGAATGGGGAAGTACAGGACAGAATCTTCTTTACCTCCACCAAATAGATATGGCCGTTCTACAGTAATCTCATTTATTATCACAGAATTTTTGTTGATTCAAAAATAAACATTTTAAGGTGGCGGTTTATTCTTCTGAACTACATTTTTCTGCTTATTCTAATATGGAGAAGGCTACAAATTATTTTTCTCAATTCTGAGACAGATGGAAATTAGCAGATTCTGGTATCTATTAGAGGACCTTGGAGACTATAAATTATCGGTAGTATCTTTCTTATGCTTACACCTACAGTATATCATGCAACCTTCTTCCCGGGTTTTACTAACCATCACAGGGCTGTATTAACCATTAAGCAAAACAGGTATGTGATTAGGACATCAAGGGAGAGGGGGGGCACTACAGAAATTTTCAGTTATTGAATTTATCGTGGATCATATGGTGCAAAACTGCAGATTGTGCAGCTGAATTAGGATCCACAAAAAGGGGCACCTACATTAAATTTAAAAAAAAAAATATATATATATATATATATATATATATCTATGCTAATAAAAGGCAAAGCCCTCACTGACTGACTGACTGACTGACTGACTCACTCATCACTAATTCTCCAACTTCCCGTGTAGGTGGAAGGCTGAAATTTGGCAGGCTCATTCCTTACAGCTTACTTACAAAAGTTAGGCAGGTTTCATTTCGAAATTCAAAGCGTAACGGTCATAACTGGAACCTCTTTTTTGTCCATATACAGTAATGGACTGCAGCTCGCTGGCCGTGGGAGGCGGGGTTGCGGGGGTTGCGTATCGCGTCATCACGCCTCCCACGTAATCACATGAACTGACTGTGAAGGAGAAAGGACGGCCTTATATGGCATTCGTTTATAAAACAGCGGAAGGCTGTGTAAAGGAAGCTTCACAAAAAAACAGATCCTTAACAAATTGTTATTGGTATGTTTTCCCTCAGTTTAAAAAGGTTTTCTTTTCTTCTTAATTAAAATTTAAAAGCAATACTTCACCGCTGCGAAGCCCCTCTAGCGCTGACGTCCGAGGTTCGATTACCGTAAGCGAGTGCAGTGAGTGTGTACGCCTGATGAGTCAAGAATAAGGGGGAAACACGTGTCGCGTACTCTTTGCATTATTTGATAGTAAACTATTTTCAACCATTCTATGATCTGCTTCTCACAACTGAAGGCACCGTGGCTGATGTTAGCTGACTTGCTGGCCAACCATAAGCGTTACCTGGTAGGTAACCACCCACTCACTTCACTCCCTTACGGGAATCGAACCTCAGATGTCAGCGCTAGAGGCGAAGCCCCTAAAATTGCGCCACTGCGTGTGGTTCGTTTATTTGACAGCATGTAGATCGGGGTAATTACATTCACGGCATTCGTAGTCTGATTCACAATGTGATTGTATGGGTGGTAACTAACAGGTAACGCTTAATGTTAGCCAGCAAGTCAGCTCGAAGTGATCACTCATGTGAAGGCAGCTTCACAAAAAAACAGATCCTTAACAAATTGTTATTGGTATATTTTCCCTCAATTTAAAAAGGTTTTCTTTTCTTCTTAATAAAAATTTAAAAGCAGTACTTCGCCGGTGCGAAGCGCGGGGATTTGAGCGACTGACGCATACAGACATATTCATGAGTGCAGGTACTTCGCAAAGAAAGCACCGTGTAAACCTAAAGTTTAAATTAAGTTCATAGACCTACAAAAGGTTACCATTGATTTCAGGCAAGATTGCTTTTCTCCTGTACAACTATATGTTGCATTCTCAAGAGTGTGCTTGCACGGCTTGGTCATATTACAACCGGAGTGCTGAACTGACAACGTGGTATACAAACAGAACTATAACAATCGTAATAAACGAACAAAAAAACAGCGGACAACCCGTGGATTACATAAAAAGGCTGCTTCCGTTGGCGAATCAACGAAAAGGAAGACCTTATATGGCATTCGTTTATAAAACAGCGGAGAGGCTGTGTGAAGTCAACTTCACAAAAAACCAGATCCTTAACAAATTGTTATTGGTATATTTTCCCTCAATTTAAAAAGGTTTTCTTTTCTTCTTAATAAAAATTTAAAAGCAGTACTTCGCCAGTGCGAAGCGTGGGGATTTGAGCGACTGACACATACAGACATATTCATGAGTGCAAGTACTTCGGAAAGAAAGCACCGTGTAAACCTAAAGTTTAAATTAAGTTCATAGACCTACAAAAGGTTGCCATTGATTTGAGGCAAGATTGCTTTTCTCCTGTACAACTATACGTTGCATTCTTAACAGTAAGCTTGCACGGCTTGGTCATATTACAACCGGAGTGCTGAACTGACAACGTGGTATACAAACAGAACTATAACAATCGTAAAAAAAGAAAAAAAAAAGCGAAGAACCCTTGGATTTAATAAAAAGGCTCCTTCCTTGGCGAAGCAAGGAAAAAGGAAGACCTTATATGGCATTCGTTTATAAAACAGCGGAAAAGCTGTGTTAAGGCTGCTTCACAAAAAAACAGATCCTTAACAAATTGTTATTGGTATGTTTTCCCTCAGTTTAAAAAGGTTTTCTTCTTAACTCTTTTAGGGCTAATTTTTTTTTTGTTTCTTTTCTCCCAGGGCTGAATATTTTTCCAAAAACTAATATTTTTTAAAAAAGAACACAAAGCAATTGTTTAACATATCAAATCAACAATATTTACTTTTGACAAATGTTACTGTCTTGCATGTTGTATGAGCCTGAATTCTCTATGTGTTGTTTTGATGCCTATTTTTCAATTGTCTGTTGCTGCATTTTCTCACATATATTGTTAGTGTGTACTGTAGAGAGACAAGTCACCCATTTGCCATCGTGCCATGCCACTGCCACCAAGTTTTCTGCCTGCATGAAAACCGTATTGTCACCTCTTTTCATCTTCTGAAACTTTATGAACTTTATGTATGGCATTATAGCCTGGCTCACCCCATGGGATTTGCTTCTGTTTATTACAGAAGTGAATAAAACTTTGCAGCAGCACGTACCTAAGCCACCCGGGGACAAAACACGTTTGGACCAATGCTCCCTGAAGTTATCTCACCAGTTCTGTCCCATCTCTATTTGTAATGCCACAGCGCGCTTCATCTCGTCTTTCGTTGTGGGTTTCCACATTGAATAACGAGAATGCGATGCAAAGGCAGCCCGCGATTCAAAAAAAATCTCTGCCTACCTGTTTGTCTCGTCTAACAGTAGCTGAAAAGCAGCATCAGGAGAGAGCAGCCTGAAGTACAGTAGCTGGTGATCTGTCGTGTCCAAAAACAAGCCATGCCGTCTTGTAAACTCCGGTAGCCATATCGGCTCTCAACGGATCAATGTATGTGTATTTATCCCATGCGAACCTTGCTGTACATGCATCGGCTGTGCGAAGGCACTCAACTGGCAGCAGATCCGCTCGCGCGGCATCGGCTGGTGTCTGATCAGCTGATGCCTGCTTCTAACTCTCTTGCTCGATCTCCTGATCACTGCCAATAAAGTCCGATTCTGAAAAATCAAGAGTCCGACTCTGCGGTAATGCGCAAAACAACGTCTGCCAAGTGTTTTCTTTTCTGCACTTGCTTCGCTGCCTTTTCACATGTCGGTGCCATCTTGCCATTGTTTACATTTCGCAACTCACGCACACGCAATGTTTATTTGCCGAGTCAACGAGTCTAGCATTCCTCCAAGCACAGAGGGAATGCCTGTGACGTGACAGTGAGATTTGTCGCCATTAACAGCTGATTGTCGCCCTTTATCCCTGGATGTCGACTTTTGTCGACATTCGCCTTCAACCCCTCCTGTCGACAAAAGTCGACATCCGCCCTAAAAGAGTTAATAAAAATTTAAAAGCAGTACTTCACAGGGATTTAGATATAGATATAGATATAGATATATATAGATATAATATATATATATATATATATTATATAGATATAGATATATATATATATAGTGTAACAGTTGATGCTCATGTCCACCTCTCGAACCCTCAGGTACCACTCTGATGACCAGGTGAATGTATAATAATACTTTATTATAATACTATACTGTGCACCAAGCACCCTCCACACCACACTCATATACTAACAATACTCTTCTCTATAAACCAATACCTCCTCGCCCAGACACGTCGCCACCCTACCTCCCAGCTCAGCTCAATGTTCTGGGCTTCCCAGAGTCCTTTTATAGCCCCTGACCCGGAAGTGGCTCCAAGCCAAACCCACAAGTCCGTTTTCCTTCCGGGTCAGGGCAAACAGTCCTTTTCTTCATCCCGGGAGCACATCGCTTCTTCCAGTCACGTGACTGGGATGCACTCCCGGGTTATAGGGCATGCCAGAGCCAACTAACACCCCTACAGCGACTCCTGGCGGCCCCCAAGGTATCCAGCAGGGCTGTGTCAAAACACCACAAAGTCCATGAGGCCCTGCTGGAACTCGGGGCACAAATATGCTGTCCGGAGGGCTCCTCCTAGCGGCCTGGGGGTGATGACCGGAGTCCATAGCCGGTCGTCTGTCACAGTCCCTCCCCCTTAGCGACGACCAGTGGGGCGGAGCGTTGATTCCCGCAAGGGACGTCCTCCTCCAGGAGGACGCGAGATCCGGGCCGTGGTTCTGCTGTCTAGATCCCCCAGCGAACCTTGGGGGAACGGTGTATCTGCAATCCCACCATTCCCCTGTCCTCCGGGGACAACTCCTCCACACATGGCCCGGTTGCCGGCAGTTGTAGCACCGCCGACGTCCTCCTGGTGGCCTCTCTTCCCGAGACCTAAAGCACCTCAGGAATTCTGTCAGCTCCACCCTGTCCTCCGCCAAGGAGGGGTTAACAGCCGCTTTGCTGCTCTTTGCCCGTTTCTTTTCCCTGTTAGGAGACCCGCATTTCTGTGTGGGGATCTCCTGCTTTCTCTGGGGCTTGTGCACAACGTGAGGCTCTCTATGGAAGAGAGAGAGCCTCTTTGCTGTTTGCACGCCCGTTGTCCTATGTAAACTCGGAGGCGCCGTCATTAGTACCGTATCGCTCCGGGTAACAGCACTATTCAGCTGTCCCGGGACGATCGGTGCTTCCCCCGCCCCTTCATTAACCAACGGCAACCCCCTTATCACGCGGGTCGGGCTCTTACGGTCCGCGTTATCCCGGAGCGGCGTCTGATATCGCCGCCCCGGTTCCATCGGATCGCTGCCCAACCACTCCGTATTCGTACCACACTCTACTGTCGGGCACACAGCGCTTTGACAACCGCAACTTATTAAACGCGGTGCCGATTCACACTGCGTCCCCTTATTATATACGGCGCAGATTTTACTCACCTGCACCGCCGAATCAATCGAGGCCAGGGCTTCACGGCCTAACCACCGAAGGTACATCATCAGTCCCTTCAACGGCGCTTCGGCTGCAGCTCCCAGCTCCTCCACACGCTCCTTCACCTCCTGTAGTCCCTGGAAGAAAGCGTAAAGGGGCGCGAGACATTTCTCGAGCTCCTGCAAGTTTGTAAAGTTATTTGTCTCGGCCGGCAGTAAGGCCACTTCCTTGTTTTTGTCACCTGCCGACCGGGAACCAATGAGCACGTCTTTTCCTGGCACGTGCTCTGCTGATGAGCGCAAGGGCTCCTGGGATATGGAGTCTTTAGAGGAACGGGTAGCCTCCTGCGGCTGGCTGCGGTCTGCCTTTTTAATTTTGCCGGCAGACACTACAGTCACGTCCCATCCCTCTTTACCTACATTAAAAGTTGGCGCTGTTTTGCTCGCCGTCCCCTCCCCTTCAGGGAGCGCAGACGCGTTGGGGAATTATTCGCCTCGCCGACGGCTCCCAACTGCTCTTCTTCCTGGTTGCCGGCGCGCGAGGTCACGTGGACATTCTCCGCCAATGGACTCCCTTTCTGCGGACGCCTAGACTGGCTGGCTTCCTTTCTTTCGCGGCCATCTTGTCTAGGTGTGAGGCGGGCATGCTCTTTGTCCGCTTCGTGCAGACAAGCCTCTGCAAACAGAGAAAAACAAGCACCCGGCGGTTCACGTGCTTCCCCAGCACTTACCTCGGAACGTAAGCGGTCACGCTCCAACTCCCTGTAATAATCTGCGGGAGTTGCAATCCTGCAACGTTCCGGCTGTCGTCCCGCTCGGGTTTGCTCTGTATTGAGCTGCTCCCGATCGTCCTCACTACCTGTCAGGTAAGTCCACAGCGTCTCCATCGGATCTGGGACCGAAGTCTTCTGGACAACTCCAGCCTTCTTCCCAGTCTTCTTCCCATGCTTGCCTGCTGTAGAGGACGGCTCTCAGCTGCCAGCGCTCTTGGTCGCGGGTGGAGTATTCACCTCCGCGGTTACTAGAGGGACCCTTCTTAGGGTTCTCTGCCACAACCAATTTAATTTGAATTGCAGATCCTCTGCCTCCAGACGGCCAGAGTCTCCTGCCGACTATGCCAGTGTAACAGTTTGTTGATTACAGGTCCGCACCTTGAACCAGGTGCAGCATCCAATCATTGGCTCCAAGCCAAACCCACAAGTCCGTTTTCCTTCCAGGTCGGGGCAAACAGTCCTTTTCTTCATCCCGGGAGCACATCGCTTCTTCAGTCACGTGACTGGGATGCACTCCCGGGTTATAGGGGCTGCCAGAGCCAACTAGCCCCCCCTACAGCGACTCCTGGCGGCCCCCAAGGTATCCAGCAGGGCTGTGTCAAAACACCACAAAGTCCATGAGGCCCTGCTGGAACTCGGGGCACAAATATGCTGTCCGGAGGGCTCC
This sequence comes from Erpetoichthys calabaricus, assembly GCF_900747795.2. Lineage (NCBI taxonomy): Eukaryota > Metazoa > Chordata > Cladistia > Polypteriformes > Polypteridae > Erpetoichthys > Erpetoichthys calabaricus. The sequence goes on from NC_041400.2 coordinate 77,581,399, forward strand.
TCCTAGCGGCCTGGGGGTGATGACCGGAGTCCATAGCCGGTCGTCTGTCACAATAGATAGATATAGATATATATATATATATAGATGTATATAGAGATATAGATATATATAGATATAGATATCTATATCTATAGATATCTATATCTATATATCTATATATATATATATGTATGTATGTCTATATATATATGTAAATATGTATATATATGTAGATATGTAAATATGTATATGTATATATATGTCTCTGTATGTGTATATATATATACTAGCAAAATACCCGCGCTTCGCAGCAGCGAAGTACTGCTTTAAAATTTTAAATAATAAACTGAGGGAAATTATACCAATAATTATTTGTTAAGGATCTCTTTGTATACCATGTTGTCAGTTCGCCCCTCCGGTTGTAATATGACCAAGTTGTGCGCTGAGCTTACTCTTGAGCATGCAACGTATAGTTGGCCATGTGAAAAGCAAATCAAGAAGAGCAAGACCGCGCCAGCTGGGAGCGAAATTAAGTGAATGAAATGAGGTGAATGGGAGGGGAGATGATCACGTGACTCCAACACCCACCTTAACTCTTCATCCCTCCACAAACACACAAATACAGTCTCTCGGATCCCAACTCTCCTTTGTATATATAGATAAATGTGTGTATGTATGTATGTATGTGTGTATATATATATGTATGTGTATGTATGTATGTGTATATGTATATATGTATGTGTGTGTGTATGTATGTGTGTATATGTATGTCTATATATATGTTGATATGTGTATATATATATATATGTATATGTATGTGGATGTGTATATGTATATATATATATGTATATATGTATATATATATATGTATATGTAGATATGTGTATATGTAGATATATATGTATATGTAGATATGTGTATATGTAGATATGTATATATATTTATATATGTTTATGTATATATATATGTTTACATAACCTCTTTAACACACTACTTCTCCGCTGCGAAGCGCGGGTATTTTGCTAGTACAGTAATCCCTCGCTGTATCGCGCTTCGCCTTTCGCGACTTCACTCCATCGCGGATTTTATATGTAAGCATATTTAAATATATATCGCGGATTTTTCGCTGCTTCGCGGGTTTCTGCGGACAATGGATCTTTTAATTTCTGGTACAAGCTTCCTCAGTTGGTTTGCCCAGTTGATTTCATACAAGGGACGCTATTGGCAGATGGCTGAGAAGCTACCCAGCTTACTTTTCTCTTTCTCTTGCGCTGACTTTCTCTGATCCTGACGTAGGGGGATTGAGCAGGGGGGCTGTTCGCACACCAAGACGATACGGACGCTCGTCTAAAAATGCTGAAAGATTATCTTCATGTTGCTATCTTTTGTGCAGCTGCTTCCTGAAACGACATGCTGCACGGTGCTTCGCATACTTAAAAGCTCGAAGGGCACGTATTGATTTTGATTGAAAAACAAACTCTGTCTCTCTCTATCTCTCTCTCTCTCTCTCTCTCTCTTCTCTTTGTCTGCTCCTGACGGAGGGGGTGTGAGCTGCCACCTTCAACAGCTTTGTGCCGCGGTGCTTCGCATACTTAAAAGCCAAACAGCCCTATTGATTTGTTTGCTTTTCTCTATCTCTGTGACAGTCACTGCTCCTGACACGCACTTCTTTGAAGAGGAAGATATGTTTGCATTCTTTTAATTGTGAGACGGAACTGTCATCTCTGTCTTGTCATGGAGCACAGTTTAAACTTTTGAAAAAGAGACAAATGTTTGTTTGCAGTGTTTGAATAACGTTCCTGTCTCTCTACAACCTCCTGTGTTTCTGCGCAAATCTGTGACCCAAGCATGACAATATAAAAATAACCATATAAACATATGGTTTCTACTTCGCGGATTTTCTTATTTCGCGGGTGGCTCTGGAACGCAACCCCTGCGATGGAGGAGGGATTACCGTATATATATATATATATTGTGAAGAAAACAAAGTCACACAGTATAAACTTTTGGGGTTTCCGCCCCGGTTTACTGTAACAGAATTTGAGTAACGTCTCCACAGTACAAAATTAAATGCTCACATCAGACAATGTATGAAGAAAAACGGGGAACATTTATACAGGGGGACAGGAAGTTGAACAGGAATGCTGGGAACACCGAGATGCATGATGGGAGATAGATGTCATCGTCTCTGAACTGGAGGGTAGAAGGGAACCCGGAAGTATGGTGTCTTTTTGTTTACTCCGGGCTTTATTACAGCGGCGAGTCCTTGTTCTGGTTGATGAAACAAGAAGAGAAAGGTTAGTGCGCCGTCGCTGTCCCTCGGCATGAGTTGTCGCGATGTGGTCTGAGTCCTTAAACTGCTCCCCATGCGCTCGTGCGTGACTATATATATATATAGTAATAATAGAGGTAAATGATATATATATATATATATATATATATATATATATATATATATATATATATATATATTAATCTGGTAACTGCCACATGGTCCTCCGAGGCTCATGTGAGCGTTCTTGTCTTTGTCATGTCGGCTGTCCTGTTCAATCGTCCACTGAGAGTGAGTACAGCTCATTTATATTTGGGCTCCAAAATCTTTTCAGTGTTTAGGGCCTCTAAAGGTCTTAATCTGGCCCTGAACCATTGTCTTAAATTTCAGGATTATACATTTGTGGTTTTCCTTTCCTTTAATCCATCATACCTCATACCTTACATAAGCTTTTGGGTAATTCACTACTGTTATGTTAAATCTGTCTGATTATTTTTGCCACCTTCATTCATTAGTAAAAGCATTTTCTTTTCTCTCACCTTCCAACCCAGTCCATTATAGATTATATTTTTACTTTATATATTCTTTGAATATTTTTATTTTGCATTTCATTTTGCATCATCAGTCATTTACAACCATAAGATTATTATTTTGCAATTAAAATGTCAATTGTGCCCCATGGTGGACATTTAATACTTATCTTTTAAATAGTAAAGGCTTTTGTGAGCAGTCCCCTACTAAATTGGAGCAATTTTTAAATTCAGCCTTGGTTCGATTAACAATCAGTGTAATTTGGGATTCAATTAAGGGCTTTAGTCTTAATTTTACAATTTTGTTCTCTTCACAGCGCATCACTTTTTCCACATTTTGTTATGTTACAGCCTTTTTCCAAAATGGATGAAATTCATTTTTTTCCTCAGAATTCTACACAAAACACTCCATAATGACAACGTGAAAAAAGTTTACTTGAGATTTTTGCAAATTTATTAAAAATAAAAAACTTGAGAAAGCAAATGTATATAAGTATTCACAGCCCAAAATTGAGCTCAGGTGCATCCTGTTTCCCCTGATCATCCTTGAGATGTTTCTGCAGCTTAATTGAAGTCCACCTGTGGTAAATTCAGTTGATTGGACATGATTTGGAAAGGCACACACCTGTCTATTTAAGGTCCCACAGTTGACAGTTCATGTCAGAGCACCAAGCATGAAGTCAAAGGAATTGTCTGTAGATCTCCGAGACAGCATTGTCTTGAGACACAAATTTGGGGAAGGTTACAGAAAAATTTCTGTTGCTTTGAAGGTCCCAATGAGCACAATGGTCTCCATCATCCATAAATGGAAGAAGTTTGAAACCACCAGGACTCTTCCTAGAACTTGCCGGCCATCTAAACTGAGCGATTGGGGGAGAAGGGCTTTAGTCAGGGAGGTGATCAAGAACCTGATGGTCACTCTGTCAGAGGTCCTCTGTGAAGATAGAAGAACCTTCCAGAAGGACAACCATCTTTGCAGCAATCCACCAATCAGGCCTGTATGGTAGAGTGGCCAGACGGAAGCCACTCCTTAGTAAAAGGCACATGGCAGCCCGCTTGGAGTTTGCAAAAAGGCACCTGAAGGACTCTCAGACCATGAGAAAAAAAATTATCTGGTCTGATGAGACAAAGACTGAACTCTTTGGTGTGAATGCCAGGCGTCACGTCTGGAGGAAACCAGGCACTGCTCATCACCAGCCCAATACCATCCCTACAGTGAAGCATGGTGGTGGCAGTATCATGCTGTGGGGATGTTTTTCAGCGGTAGGGACTGGGAGACTAGTCAGGATAAAGGGAAAGATGACTGCAGCAATGTACAGAGACATCCTGGATGAAAACCTGCTCCAGAGCTCTCTTGACCTCAGAGTGGGGCGATGGTTCATCTTTCAGCAGGACAACGACCCTAAGCACACAGCCAAAATATCAAAGGAGTGGCTTCAGGACAGCTCTGTGAATGTCCTTGAATGGCCCAGCCAGAGCCCAGACTTGAATCCGATTGAACATCTCTGGAGAGATCTTAAAATGGTTGTGCACCGACACTTTCCACTTTAATTTTGAGCTTCATGGAAAAGGCTGTGAATACTTATGTACATTTGCTTTCTCAGTTTTTTTTTATTTTTAATAAATTTTCAAAAACCTCAAGTAAACTTTTTTCATGTTGTCATTATGGGGTGTTTGTAGAATTCTGAGGAAAAAAAAAAAGAATTTAATCCATTTTGGAATAAGGCTGTAACATAACAAAATGTGGAAAAAGTGATGCGCCGTGAATACTTTCCGTATGCACTGTAAATTGGTTTGAGTCCTACAAGGCATGTAGAAAATTCTTTGTTAGTTGTGGTAATTATAAAAAGACACATGATATTCTATATGGTGGTCCACTGCTCTTCTTGACTTGATGCTTCCGGTAGGTCAGATTATCTCTGGGCATAACGTGAGCTACAACAGCTATGCTGATGACGCACAACTGTATTTATCAATAGCAGCTGATAACCCCAACTCTCTTCATTAACTAACACAATATCTTACTTGTGTTTCTGAATGAATGAGTAGTAATTTCTCAAACTAAATAAGGAGAAAACAAATTTTGGCGATTGGCAAAAATGGATATAATGAGGGTATTAGAAATAAACGTGATCCATTAGGATTAAAAGTCAAGGCGGAGGTAAAGAATTTAGGGGTAATTATTGACTTTGACCTGAATTTTAAATGCATATTAATCAGATTACTAGGGCAGCATTTTTTCACTTTAGAAATATAGCAAATGTTAGATCTCTTGTAACATTGCAAGATGCTGAGAAATTAGTTTACTTGTTTGTTTTCAGTCAGCTAGATTACTCTAACGCACTCCTCTCAGGAATACCCAAAAAAGACATCAATTGATTCCAACTAGTGCAGAATGCAGCTGCTAGAATCTTAACTAGGAAAAGAAAATCAGAGCACATCTCTCCAGTTCTGATGTCACTACATTGGTTACCTGTGCCATTTAGAATTGACTTTAAAATACTGCTTATGGTTTACTAACATTTAAATAATCTTGCTCTATCCTATATTTCAGAATGTCTTTTACCTTACACTCCAAATTGTAACCTTAGATCTTCAAATGAGTGTCTGCTTATAATTCCAAGAGCTAAACTTAAAAGAAGTGGTGAGGCAGCCTTCTGCTCTTATGCACCTAAAATCTGGAATAGCTTACCAATAGAAATTCGCCAGGCTAAGACAGTGGAGCACCTTAAAAAAACTGCTAAAAACACATTATTTTAATATGGCCTTCTCATAGCTTCATTTTAGTTTAATCCTGATATTCTGTTTATGCATTTAATTATTATCATTCATGATGGCTCTGCTGTTCTTTTTCCGGTTTTCTGTGGTGGCGATCTGCGCCATCACCACCCAATCAAAGCACCGTGATGTCCCAACATTGATGGATTAAAGGCCAGAAGTTCACATGACTATCATCATCAAGTTCTTCAATGTGAAGCCTGAAAACCATGAGGACTGATTGAGGTCATTTATGTTGGGTAGAAAGCCTAAAGGTGGCTGGGTGACCTTGGAATCCCTGCAGATTTTTTTTTTCTCGAGCCATCTGGAGTTTTTTTGTTATTTCTGTCCTCCCTGTCCATCAGACCTTACTTTTATTCTATGTTAATTAGTATTGCCTAATTTTATTTTTTACATTTTGTCTTTTTTCTCTTTTTTCATCCTGTAAAGCACTTTGAGCTACATCATTTGTATGAAAATGTGCTATATGAATAAATATTGTTGTTGTTGTTGTTGTTGATCGATCAACCGACGATTGAAATCGGATGATTTTCAATAAAAAAGAATCAATTGGTGACTGGTAAAAAGCCGATCACATAAAACAATATTTTCAGCACTTGTTTTTCTAAGCTTTACGCTAATTTAGTTGCAGTGCTCCTTTTTGCAACACTTTATGGTAGTTGAGTCAACACACATCTTTTTTTTCTTTTGCAGCATACTTCCTGCAGTGTAACCCAAGAGCAGCGAGTTTTGGAAACTTGTTTTATCAGTGAACAAGCAGCGATTGGTATTTTAGCCTTTAAATTAAAGAAAGTGAAGAAATAAACTAAAAAAAAGTAATCAGAGAAATTGTCCTGCGCAACTAACCTGCTTTAATGTCCTTTAAATTAAAACGGACACCATGTGCGAGCCTGTTTAAAATACAGCAGCTTACACTTCTAATTGGAAATAGAAAAGATAAAGACAACTTTGAAATTGCTGCTTAGTAAACAATAGGCTTTTATTTAAGATTTGTACTGTGTTTATTTTTTGTTGCTGTGTGTCATACAGCAGAAGTTATGGTAAGATACAATAAAATGGTAAATAAAAGTAAATGGTAATACATATTTTATAGTTACACCTCGTGTATTATTAATGTCTACAGTGAAGAAAAAAAACACCTGTATCAATATAGTAAATGTATATTTTAACAGCAAAAACCTGCAATGCAGTTACCCAATTAAAATGGTTAAAACATATACAGCAAGTACATGTATATTTAAATTTAAAATGTGTTTAATTGCCAATATCAATTAAATAATTGTATGAGAAAAAAATATATACTGTCAAGCACCACCCAAACATGGACAAGATGAGATTCCCAGTCATTACTGAAAATGACAACATCATCAAGATAGGCACCCGCGTATGCAGAATGGGGATGCAAGATCTGGTCCATCATCCTCTGAAAGGTCAATAGTGTGCCATGGAGACCAAAAAAGAACAACGTAAATTCAAAAATCCTGCCAGGAGTAGTGAACATGGCTTTCTCACAGCTGGACTCCTCCAAGGGTACTTGCCAATATCCCTTTGTGAGGTCTAGGGTGGAAATATATGAGGCCTGCCAGAGCTTCTCCAACAGCTTGTCCACACACGGCATCAGGTATGCATCAAACTTGGAAATCTTTTTCAAATGCCTAAAATCAATACAGGACAAACAAACCGTTGGGCTTTGAGACAGGTACAATTGGGCTACGCCATTCACTTTTACAAAACGAATAACACCTAAATGAAGCGTCGGCTGCACTTCTTCACCTATCACCTTCTTTTACGGGGGCACCTGTACAGTAACACCAGGCGGTGTTACAATCTTGTGTTCCGCAATTGTTGTCTGGCCAGGTACGGCCGAAAAGATGTTGATATTCCTCTCGATCGTCAATACCAATTCTACTTTCTGAGTGTCAGTTAAATACTCACCAATAGCGACATCTGTTTGAGGGACTGCTGTGGATGTGACCATGACCTCAATGGTTCATGCCACTCTTTTAGCAGGTTAATATGCAAAACCTGTAAGGACTTGTGCCGTCCTGGAATCCTAACTTTAAAATTTCCAGGGGATACGTCAACACCAGCACCCGATCCCCTTTCTTAAACTCACAAAGTTTACTTGTTTTGTCGTAATTGCGTTTCTGTGCATCCTGTTCACGCTGAATATGTTCCACCGCAAAAGTGGACAGTCTGGAAATCTGTTCCCGCAGTGACACAACTCAGTCGACAAAACCTGCCCCCTCGAGGTGTCAGACGAGTCCCTGTCCACTCTTCTCGAAAAATGTCTAATACTCTGTGTGGACGATGGCCAAAGAGTAGCTTGAAAGGGCTTAACCCAGTAGACACTTCCGGAGACTCCCTAACCGCAAACAGGATGAAAGGCACTAATGTATCCCGCAAGGTCAGATTGTCATGAGTGGCATGGCGAATCATCTGTTTTAGGGTTTTATTAAATCGTTTAGTCAGGCCATTCATCTTCGGATGATAAACCATGGAGTGTAACTGCTTAACTGCACAGCTTTCGCATTAGCTGCTTCATGATTCTTCTTGTTTCGGCTTCTCCCGTTAGGGGTTGCCACAGCAGATCATCTTTTTACATATCTTCCTGTCCTATGCATCTTGCTTTGTTATACCCATCACCTGCATGTCTTCTCTCACCACATCTTCTCTTAGGCCTTCCTCTTTTCCTCTTGTCTGGCAGCTCTATCCTTAACATCATTTTCCCAATATGCCCAGCATCGCTCCTCTGCACATGTCTAAACCAACGCAATCTCATCTCTCTGACTTTGTCTCCCAACCTTCCAATCTGAGCTGACTCTCTAATGTACTCATTTCTAATCCTGCCCATCCTCGTCACACCCAATGCAAATCTTAGCATCTTTAACTCTGTCACCTTCAGCTCTGCCTCCTGCTTTCTAGTCAGTGCCACCGTTTCCAACCCATATAGCATAGCTGGTCTCACTACCATCCTGTATAACCTCCCCTTTCACTCTTGCTGATAACTGTCTCTCACAAATTACTCCTCACACTCTTCTCCACCCATTCCACTCTGCCTGCACTCTCTTTTTCACTTCTCTTCCACAACCCCCGTTACTCTGTACTGTTGATCCCAAGTTTTTAAACTCCTCCACCTTCACCAACTCTACTCCCTGCATCATCACCATTCCACTGACCTTCCTTTCTTTCACACATATGTATTCTGTTTTGTTCCCACTGACCTTCATTCCTGTCCTCACTAGAGCATATCTCCACCTCTCCAGGGTCTCCTCAACCTGCTCCCTACTCTCGTTACAGAGAACAATGTCATCAGCAAACTTCATAGTCCAAGGGGACTCCTGTCTAATCTCATCTGTCAACCTGTCCATCACCATTGCAATTAAGTTATGGCTCAGAGCTGATTACTGATGTAATCCCACTTCCATCGCAGACTGCACCACTGTTACACTTCTCTTGTACATATCCTGTACAACTCTTATGTACTTCTCTGCCACAATACATAAAATACCACAACTCCTCTCGAGGCACCCTGTCATATGCTTTCTCCAGGTCCACAAAAACACAATGTAACTCCTCCTGGCCTTCTCTGTACTTCTCCATCAACATCCTCAGAGCAAACATTGCATATTTGTGGCTCTTTCTTGACATGAAACCATACTGTTGCTCACTAATCATCACCTCACTTCTTAACCTAGCTTCCACTACTCTTTCCCATTACTTCATGCTGTGGCTCATCAATTTCCTCCCCCTGTAGTTACTACAGCTCTGCACATCCCCCTTATTCTTAAAAATAGGTACCAGCACACTTCTTCTCCACACCTCAAGCATGCCTCTCACTTTCCAAGATTCCATGAAACAATCTGGTTAAAAACTCCACTGCCATCTCCCCTAAACACCTCCATGCTTCCACAGATATGTCATCTGGACCGACAGTCTTTCCATTCTTCACCCTCTTAATAGCTGTCCTTACTTCCTCCTTGCTAATCTGTTGCACTTCTTGATTCATTATCTCCACATCATGCAACCTTCTCTCTCTCTCAATCTCTTCATTCATCAGTATAGCTGCTTCATAATGCGATACATAAAGGACATGCCCTGATCAGTCAAAATCTAGTGAGGGATACCAATATGTGTGAATATTTCTGAGAGTGCTTTTGCAACAGAGCGGGTGTCCACTCGCCGCACCACAGCCACTTATGGGTATCTTGTGCCTAATCAACTAACGCAAGCATATACTGAAAGCCACTTTTACTCTTGGGAAGTGAGCCAACAATATCTAATTCCACCCTATCAAAGGGGTCTTCTAAAATAGGCATCGGTACAAGGGGTGCCCTGGTGGGTCTGTGAGCAAAAATTATTTGACACTCTGGACATGCCTTATAAAATTGCTCCACATCCTGGCCCACGTTCAACCCAATAAAAGCGTTTTGAAATGTGTTCCCTTATCTTTTCTGTGCTGAGGTGATACCCCAAAATGTGACTGTGAGCAATTTTTAAAACCTTCCCCCTATGCTCACTTGGCACTACCAACTGCTTGATACACCCATCACACATGCAATCAGAAATCACCCGATACAGAAAACCATCCTTAAGTAAAAAATGTGGTGTTTTAAAATTCAGGTCCTCTCTCTCCAGATAGTAAGAATCATTTGCGATGTGGGCTTGCAAAATCCAAGTTGTTATCTGCTAATTCATTTTCGTCCGAGTATGTATGGAGTGTCTGGTCTGGGGAGGCTGTTGGTGCGCACAACAGCATGAAAAAGTGTGCCAGCTGTCCCAGTTCTTCACTTGAGGGATTCATCCCCCACCTTGCTGGACAACTCTGGTTCAATTTCAAACCCGGTTCCTTGACTGAAATTGTCTGCGGAGAGCCCCTCTCTATTCACTACAGGGGAAGGCACTTTGCAGGTGGCCAAAACCCGTGGGAAAAGGGCATTCCTTTTTCCTATCAGGAGTGGCCAGGGTGAGATGTCTGACATGGCAGCCCAAACCTTGAAGTTCTTCCCTTTAAATTTCAGAAGGAGTAATTGTGACACCCCGTGTAGTGGGAATTAGGGACACCAGCCTACACTCTAGGTGTCTAGTATGTGGGACCGAGCGTGACCAGGATCATAGTGTAAGACAGGGAGACACGGACACAAAAAGGGTTGGGTTTTTGAAAAATAAACTGAGGTTTTATTTACAGGTGCACTTAACAAAAATAATGTCCTGCGGAATTTATATATTAATACACAGTCCAATACCGCAAAAGACACACAAAAACAGTAAGTAAATAAAGCTCAAAAATAGTGACTATATACAAAAAAAAACAGTGCACCAATAACCATAACCCAAATAAATACCTCCACCAAAATTACTCCAGAGATATTTATACAAGAACAAATATTTACAAAAACAAGGCACAAGCCGTAATGCTTGGTAAATTCAAAAACTATTCTAACGAGTACCTTTCTCCAAGAAGATCTAGTCAGAAAGGAACCAACCTCTAGGGTCCATGAGTCCATTTTATATTCAGCGCCCTTGTGCCGACCAATTAAACTGTCCTATGTCATCTCTCTACAACCACGCGATGACGAGAACGCGTCTGCGAGAAGTGGCGTCTCCTGCCCTGCAAAAATACTATAATAGTTCAAGCAGCCGGCGCACGCGTATAGCTGTGCCGGCTTTTGAGACGCAAACTGCGCTTCTGCCTTAAGTTAACGTAAGCATTTAAATTTTCACGTCCTTCCCCTGAGCTACTGCCCAGACAACTACAGACATGGGATCCCTTTTCTAAACCGCGGTAAACTAATACTACGACGCTTCACACTTTTTTTACTCCTTTAGTGTTATGGGGTCGCGGGAGGCACACGCAGGACTGGAGGACTGACAATGCCATCCCGGCAGGTTAATGGCAAGGCTGTCTCTCCATTCTACACAAGACCTACTGCGACACTCTCCAAAAGGCGCTAATAAGGTCAGTGAAGATGTCTATCTGCATTCTATAAAAAAGGAAAAAGGCAAGTTTCCTTTTTTTATACTTTAACTTTTTATTACAAACAAATGCCTCTCAATACTGCAGCGGACACTTGACAAATTTTATTTAATTACAGGTAATGCCAGTAAGGCACATTACCATAGTAATATAGACTCGTATGTTTTAATGTCCCCATGGACGCAGTGGATGTTTTCTTTGTCTGTGGTCTTATAAGAGGTCTGCCAGAGCAAGTCATGGCGGACTACGCAGAGGTCGTTACCAGAGTCCAACAGTGCTGAGAATTCCTATCTGGCCATCGTAATAGAGACCTTAAATTGTCTTCCTTTAACATCCTGGGGGAAGCTTGCAAGCCTCATACCTGGGCCAGACAAATGGCCATTGTTTGTGCAGGTGGAAAGTGACACTCCCGGCTGATCACAGCGAAAGTAGTTGCACTCAGTCCGCACTATGGTGTTCTCACTATGGCATCTTCTACTAGTGGCGCTGGCGACCCTGGAGGTCTGTGTTGGCTGGATCGAAATTGGAGAAAAGAAATTGTGCACCCTCTACTCTGTGGGTCAGATCCAGCAGCAATTGGATGTTGTTCAGTAGCATTTCATCATAAAGGTTTTTGTCTATCCTTGACAGGACTGCATTGATAGCAAGCTCCTCCACAATGAGCTCAAAAGTGTCTCCACAGATCCAGATTTGAATCACATCCACTAAGCCCTGGATCTGTTGTCGTATGGGGTGGTCTGGATCAATATGCCACAGACTAAACTGGTGCCCCTTGACCACTGAGCTCACAGCGTGCAGAGGAGGATTTGTTGCTTCAAGAAGTCATAATCATTGAGTCTTTGGGGTGGGAGGTTTCACACAACCTCTAGGGCTTCCCCAGTCAAAAATGGGGCTATGATAGCTGGCCATGTTCCCCTGTCCCAGCGCATCAATGTTGCCGTGTGCTCGAAGCAAAACAGGAAACACTCTGGGTCGTCTGGGGGAGCTATCTTCACCAGCACATTCCTGGGGAGCACGAAGACCAGAGCACCCGCTGGAGCCTCATTTTGGTCCACTGGTGTAGGGATATCATAAGCCTCTTGGGGTTCCATTGTTGCCAGACCTTACTCCTGGAACCATGTGACAAGTGAGACACTGTGTTGCACCCCAAAACATGAGGCTGAGTCTCAGTACTTTAGCAAAACCAGCTTTATTCAGCTTGAAACAGGAACAGCAGGGTTATTTATTGCAGTGAGAGCTACCACTCTCCTATACACAGACACAGCAAGCGGGCATAGTCGGGGCCAGGTCAGTGGTCAAGTTACACTGTTCCCTGCATTTATAATGTTCCTTGCATCATCCATTGGTGACAAGAACATATAGTGCAATCTCAATGGGGTTGTAGTTGTTTCCACGGCGCAATGCTGCTGCACTGCGAACCTGTGGTTGCCTCAGCAACAGACTAGCAGTCCTCCACACTCACGAAAGTCGTGCTTCAGCCTGTCGTTTCATTGGGGGGGGCCCTAAAAGAGTTCAGAAACCTCACAATACATATAATATATATAGGTACATTGCAGAAAAACATCTCAGTCCATACAAGCAAGGTCGTGGGGTCCAGTGGCTGTGGGGCATCTGTTGGTGAAGAAAGGTTCATGGATCTTGACTTTGCTGACGATGCTGTGATCTTCGCGGAGTCAATGGCGGTTCTGATTGGGGCACTCAAGAGACTGAGCGAGGAGTCTGAGTGTCTAAGCTTATGAGTGTCCTAGATAAAAAACAAGATCCAGGCCTTTAATGACCTCTTTGGCACAGCCATCAGCAGTGTGTCTGTTTGCGGAGAGAGTGTTGACCTTGTTGAGAGGTTTACTTACCTTGGCAGTGACATTCATGTCTCTGGTGAGTCTTTCTATGAAGTCAGTAGATGGATTGGGAGAGCATGGGGGATCATGAGGTCATTGGAAAGGGGTGTGTGGCGCTCCCAATATCAATGCAAAAGGACGAAGGTCCAAGTCTTTAGAGTCCTGGTGCTTCCTGTCTTGCTATATGGTTGCGAGACATGGACACTATCCAGTGAACTGAGACGAAGACTGGACTCCTTTGGTACTGTGTCTCTCCGGAAACTCCTTGGGTACCGTTGGTTTGACTTTGTGTCGAATGAGAGGTTGCTCATGGAGTCCCGAATGAAGCACATTACCTGCATTGTGAGGGAGCATCAGTTACGGCACTACGGCCATGTGGTGCGTTTCCCCGAGGGTGATCCAGCTCGTAAGATCCTCATTGTTGGGGACCCGAGTGGCTGGACCAGACCAAGGGGTCGCGCACATAACACCTGAATGCGGCAGATAGAGGGTCATTTCTGAAGGGTGGAACTGGACCGCATGTCTGCCTGGGGGGTTGCAAACCGGGATCCTGAGTTGTTTCGTTGTGTAGTGGGTGCGGCAACGCACTGTACCAGTGCATGCTCCCCAACTTGACTTGCAGAAAAAAATAAACAATATGCCAGCTTTTAATTATGAGAAACATTTTAAATTCTTTTCTATCATATATATTATGGATTAATGTTTTGTACATATTTTATTAGTTAAAGTATATATTTTAAAGAAATTGTATTTATTTTAGTATTTTATTGTCAATTATAAATAAGTCTAATGGGCAATAGTTTAATCATACAAATACACTTTAATAGAGGAGATAAGACTTCAATTTGTCTGGTTATGTAAGAGATTAATGAAAAAAGTTTTTTTAAAGGATAAAGAAAAAATATTGGAATCAGATGATCAAGTAAGATGAAATCAGTGAACAGTATCTGCCTTAAAAAAACTGATTGGGGCATCCCTGCTAGCTATAAAAATATGCCTTCCAGTGCTCACTCAGATTCATCCCTCCCTTACAAACCTAATACCTTTTACAGCAGATTTTAAAAACCAATTCATTTGCTCCTCCCACCCTTAAGTGGTTCTGACACCTGCCACTTCTTTGCAAAAGCCTCACTCCTCCTGTTCTTTCTCTATCAAAGAATATGATGTCTGGAACCTGTTTACATGACAGAACTGCAAAAAGCCTGACAGTCCTAATTCAGTCTCACCCTCAATAATTAAATACTGTGTAATCCAGCTTGCTCTTCTCCACACTGACATCTTTAACCAGTGTCTTGCACAGTATGCTGTTCCAGATTGCTTTAAATCTTCTGTTATTGTTTCAGTTCCCAAAAAAAACAGTTACTATCATTGTACTTACAGTATGTTGGTTCTAATGGAAACATTTTAATAGGTAGTTCTAATCCAATTTTTTGTATAGATCTGTGGATGACACCAAAAACATAAGCCTGACATCTGTTGCTGACCTGAATGCATCTATTTTCATAACGATGTCAAAATGATCACCAGTGGCTGATCTCACCCAGGTCATCATTTGTTCCAAAAACTCCAAGACTTTAAACTCTTTAGGTCAATTCAAAGTAAAACTAAAAATAGACACTTAAACAGTTTCTTTCCCAGAAACACAGCTCTTGAAAACTAGTTATTTAGTCTTCCTTGCTTATTCATGTGTTCTTCCATATATGGAGGTTTGAGTGTGTGTATGCATATGCACATATATGTGCTGTAGATGCCAGGAGACAAGGAATCCTGGCCAAAATAAAGGATGGATTCATATGTGGACAGGATGTTATAAGGGATGAACTGAATAAACAGGCAGGCCAGGAGCAGTTCATTCCCCCAAACAACAGATGGCAGTGTTTTCCTCAGGGCTAAATCTGATTAACATTAGAATCCCTGAAGCCTACGAAAAAACTCGCAATCCCAGGCCACCTTAAATTCCTTTGCACCTCTCCACATCAGAGTCTTTTGATTTGCAAATGTGTCGATCAGCACAAGCAGCAAGCAGCCTGCTATGCCAATCCCCCAACAACCCATGGATGGAGCTCAACTCGGGAAAAAAGTTCTCCCAGCTCAAGTTTCTTTATCTGCGTGTGAGGTGCCTGAAGTTGTATAAGGTAAATAATATATTGTTATTTGGAATATGTGCATTTCATTTGTGTTCTGTGTCGACAATGATTTGTGTAAGTGTAGGATGAAAGGAAATGTGAGGCAAAAAATGCTGAACACATACCTAAAGCAGAAACTTTTTCCAAGTTATACTAATAATGACGTGAAGTGTATAATGTGTGAAGACTTTAGTCCAAATATCAAATAAACACATGCACTTTTATTCAAGAATATAACCAAAGTAAAAAAAAATCATTCAGTTTACATGCTGTTGTCAATTGCTCAAATGTCAATCGACATAAAGTTGATCTATATTCTTGGATAGTGCAGAGGTAAGAACTGCTCCCTTATAAACAAAAGGTTCCGGGTTTGAGTCCGGGCGCTCCATATTTTAAGTAGTGAGCTGCTATTATTATTACTATAATATAATAAAAAACATACATTTGATTTGAGTCTGTAACACCCGGTGTAAATTTTGACTACTTGTAAAGGTTATTCCTTTTTTTTTGTTATTATTCAGTTTTATTCTGTCAGTGACGTTAACGTGGTACAACAAACTTGCCTCTCCCTCTCTGAGTTGATGACGTTTATCTCCATTATTTTCACAAGAGCAGTGATGACAAAAGTTGGTGCTGTGGTTGATGCCTGCTCAGAACTATTTGTTGGACTGGCAATCAAAGACATAATGTCCCGTGAACGCTATCAGACTATCCAAGATACTGTTTAGATCTAGCAGTGCCATGCTGATGGTGTATGCGCCCAAAAAGAAGTCTGTCTGTGTTTTCAGTACCATGCACCATAAATGCGTAGTACAGGTAAGATCAAAAAAAAAAAAAAAGAAAAACGTTCAATTGACAACTCATGTTCAAATGGCATAGTGTTTTCAAATAGTGACATTTTCATGTATGAATGTGTGTATGCATACGTGAGAGAGGCAGAGACAGACTTGATCTCATTCAAGTGGTTACTGGAATATAAAATAAATGCTTTCGTTTGTGTCCAGAAACACAGCCCTGTTGGGATCTTTGGATGTCTCCAGAGGGCACTACTAGGCAAGGATTGCCTTGGTTTCTGCACAATCTGGAAATGCTCTGGACATCTTGGGCATGACACCAATTTATCTGAATCAGAACTGTGCTAGGGCATTACTGTATCTGTGGTTTTGGGCTTATTGGCACCCACTTGTGGTTACAGTGTGTACATGTGCATACACACAATATACATACACACTTTGCACAGCTGCGTTCTGGTCCTAATTTGGGATCCTGAGGTGGTTTGTTGTTTTGTATTAGTGCATGTTCCTGACCTCCCTCTCTCTCTCTCTCTCTCTCTCTCTCTCTCTCTCTCTCTCTCTCTTTCTCTCTGTCTCTCTCTCACTCTCTCTCTCTCTCTTTCATTTGTACACCATCTTCACATGATCATCTGGACATATATATAATCACACTAATTTGCAACTGTTTATAATGTATGGTATTTAACTTATGTTATTTATATGTTATGTTGTTTTTTGTTATAAGCATGTCCAAAGGTGCCAGGTTAAATACCTGTACATTAACCCCTTCACCGCCCTCTGCCGGATATATCCGGCACCGCTGTTTTAATGCTAACGCCATACTGCCGGAATTATCCGGCACATTTGCCTGTGGTTATATGAATACCTGGCAAGTAGTATAACTGACGGTTTGGCGTGGGTATTATTACTACGTTGTATTTCGACAAGTCTGTGGTTGTTTTGGCCGGTCATGTGACGTGATTCGCATGTAACAGCTGTGAATATGGCGAAACGTAAACTGACTTCAAGTGAGGCTTTGCAGGCGATTTTGGACAGTTCTAATCATGATTGTAGCAGTTCTGAAGAAGATTTTAGTGACAGTGATGAGCAGCAACGTGCGCTGCATGATATTGTGAATGAAGACGCATCGGATGACGGCGCTGAGTGGGTGTATCCCCAGCATCTCAGCTGGGCTGCTGCCCGAGGTGAACTACCTTTTCTGCATTCGTTTGAGGCAACGTGTGGCTTTATTGTTGATGTAAACAATTACACTGCTGAGCAGTTTTATGAGCTGTTTGTGTCACCTGATTTGATCAGACATTTTGTTCATCAGACAAATCTGTATGCAGCACAGTTTATTGAGAAAAATCCCAATTTACCTCCACATTCCCGTGTTCATGCTTGGTTTGACACTGATGAAAACGAAATGAAAAAATTCATTGGGATTTTGATGTTGATGGGAATAATCAGAAAACCAGATATTGAGATGTACTGGTCTACAGATCCTATGTATGCAACACCTATTTTTGCAGCTGTCATGACACGTAACCGATTCTCTTTGCTGCTGAAATTCTTTCATTTGAATGACAACAGAAACGAGCCAGATAAGAAAGATCCAAACCGCGACCACTTGTTCAAGCTACGTCCTTTGATTGATCATTTATTTGAAGCATTTCAGTTGCCCTACATGCCAGGACCGTCAGTTGCAGTTGATGAAAGTTTATTGTCGTGGAAGGGCCACTTACAGTTTCGACAGTATCTACCATTGAAAAGGGCACGGTTTGGTATCAAGATGTTTTGCTTAGCTGAGAATTCAGGTTACATTTATAGATTTCGTGTATACACTGGCAACTTGCACAACATTTAGTGGTCAATACTGCTTGAATAAATGTAAAAAATGTAAAAAAAATGTAAAAAAGTAAAAAAACAAAAATTGTTCAGATTTCGCCTGGCTTGGGGAATATTTAGGGAGTTGGCGGTTAAAGGGTTAAGTACTGCTGAATAAAAGTGATTCTGATTCTGATGTCAGTTAAGATCTGAGATGGTGTGATTCTACAGGTATCCCTTTCCAGTTTGGATATATTTTTCACAATTCAGGGGCAAGCACATTTCTGTCTTTTGCAAATCAAATCAAATTATGTTTATTTTATGTAGCACTACATCCCTAGTACTTTACTGGTTTAGAGTCCACTTATTTGTATGTATGTTCTACAACCAGAGCACTTTTCAGAGTCACACAAGAACTGTGGTTTAAAAAGTACTGTCTTAGTCAACAGTCCACAGTGCTTGCCTGCTTTTCACATCAGTCAAACAATGTGTCAGTTAACATTTTTGTAGTCATGATTGCTTACATTGGTCTTTGCTTAATTAATCTGTTTTTGAGGAGGATCTCACTATTAAATTTTATCCACTGGATACAGGATAATGTCAGAAGTTTGAGCTATCTTACTAACACATGAGCCCATCACAAACAATAGCCAAAAAATATACCGAGTCAATTTAGGGCAGAAGAGTGAGGAAAGATGATTGTGTTGAAGTGGAATTATGCAGCTAATTCCAGAGCATTTCACAGAAAGACAGGGGGTTTCACTCAGCAGAAGAAGATGTCTTAAGATCAGGGTAATGAGTATGTCACAGTATACAGTAATGTGCAGCTACTGGTAGCATCAGAGAAATAAGACTGAAATACAAGAAGATGGAAGGCAGCAAAGGGGGCAGGGTTGGAGGAGGTGTGATCCGAGGATGCAGACAAGGCCCATTATATCTGCTGTGCACAGGAGTGTGGGAGATGGAAGAAATGATGTGAAGCTGCAGAGACGGCAGACCACAGAAAGTGAAAGCAGGTCCCAACAGAATTAATTATTATTGGAAGGCATATAAATAAACCAAATGATAATGAGAACAAATAGGGTTGATTAATGCAAGGAAGGTCTCACAGAATTATTAATCTATTATGAAAACCTTTTAACTTTAGATGATATAAAAACAAAATTAAGCTTTTAAACACCAACTTACAGTGAATAAAGACTAACAACATTGGCTAGTACTTGTAAAAAAAGGATAGGACACTGATCAAATCCTTGCCTACAGCTTCTTCTCTGTGCATTGCTTGTTTATCTCTGTCATGACTTTCAAGAGTCCAAATGAGAGTTGAACTCTCATGATAAATTTTTAGTGCACTTCTTGTCTGGTTTAAAAAGTTTTCTTATTCTCATAATCCTGCTTTACTATTTCTGAATAAAAGAATAAAAAAAATATGGAAATATTTGCAAAAAACAGAAGAAGAAAAATTTGAAATACAGTGCCATCCATAATATTTGGGGCAAATACAAATTTTTCCTTGACTTACCCCTGCTTCACAGTTTAAAATTACAAATCAAATAATTCAAATGTGATTAAAGTGTACATTGCAGACTTTAATGTAAGGGTATTTGTGTACATTTCGGTCACACCATGTAGAAATTACAACACGTTTTCTATAAGATCACCTCATTTCCGGTCATATTTGGTGCTTTGTTGCGTGTCTTTTGCATGCAATGACTGCCTGAAGTCTGTGATTCATAACCATCACCAAGTGCTGAGTATCTTCTCTGTTGATGCTCTGCCAAGCCTTTAATGCAGCCTTCTTCAGCTCCTGCTTGTTTTGGGGGCTTATCTCCTTAGGATTTTTCTTCAGCATATGAAAAGCATGCTCTATTGGATTAAAATTGGGCAACTGACTTGGCTCTTCAAGAATTTTCCATTTTACAGCTTACAAAAACTCATGTATTGTATTAGTGGTATGTTTGGGATCAATATCATGTTGTAAGATGAAGTGCCATCCAAAGAGTTCGGAAGTATTTAGTGAAACTTAAGTAGGATGTTTCTGTACACCTCAGAATTAATTGTGCAACTGCTATGAGCAATTACAACGTCGATGAAGATAAGTGTACCAGTTCCTGTGGCAACCATATATGGCTAACCCATAACACTCCACCACTATGTTGATCAGATGAACTGGTATGCTTTGGATCTGGGGCAGTTCATTTTTGGTTCCACACTTTACTCTTGCTATCACTCTGATACAGGTTCATCTTTGCCTCGTCTGTCCATAAGACCTTTTTCCAGAATTCTGTGGGCTCTTTTTCGCAAACTATAATTAGGCCATCCAGTTTTTGTGACTTTTTTGTGCTTTGCGTCTTGCAGTGTGGCCTCTGCATTTCTGTTCATGAAGTCTTCTGCAGACGGTCGTCTGTGACACACTCACATCTGCCTCCTGAGGAATGTTTCTGATCTGCCAGACAAGCATTTGGGTCTTTTTTTAAGCCATAGTGAAGAGCCTTTTTTGCCTACCAGTCCCTCTACAATTACTGAGCTTACCTGTGCATTCTTTCTTCTAAATGATAATCCTGTCAATTGATTTAGGTGTATTCCTATGGCTTAACCAATGTCTCTAATGTTTTTATTCATGTTTTTCAGCCTCATAATGGATTCATTGACTTTCATTGGCACAGTTCTTGTCCTCATGCTTAACAATGCCTAGGTATCTTATGCCTGTACTAATGAAGCAATGAAATACACCTGTGTAATTACAAACACCTGTGATGCCAATTGTCCCAAACATTATGCTACCCTGTAACAGGGGTCCATGTAGAAAAAGTGTTGTAATTTCTACATGGTGTGGATGCTAGGTGCACTGCTGCCCCTTTAAACCCAACAGACAGACACTCAGGACACCAGTTAAAAGCACCAAGAAGTACTTTTATTCTTTCTTCTTCTCTAAATTCTTCTATAAATAGTGCCCCTAACAGGCAAATAAACACAATAATCAACACAATTCTCTCTATATATATCTCCTCCACACCTCCCAGTAGGCTTTGTCTCGCTTGCTGGATTCCCAACAGTCCTTTAAATAGTCCTTGACCCAGAAGTGCTTCTGTTCTTTCCCCCATGTGACTTGCCAGAACTTCCAGGTCAGATGGAGAGCCCAAGTTCTTTAATCAGCCCGGAAGTACTTTGGGGATTCCGTCCTCATGACTTCCTAGTACTTCCTAGCTATAAGGGAAGCATGACTTCCCAGGTCCTTTCACAGCACCCCCTGGTGGCACCCACGGTACCCAACAGGGCTGAGAAATCAAATTCCAAGTCCCAGGATGCTCTGTGGGAATCCAGGGCACTGCTACACTCCTGGGGAGCTGCCATCTAGTGTTTTGGGGTAGGTAGTTTTCAAAAGTAGCTGCCTTCCCCCATCCTTTTATTTTAGTGGTGTCCTGGGCGGTCTGAGGTGCCAGCCATCTCTCACAATGGTTTGACCGAAATGTATGCAAATACCCTTAAAGCCTGTGATGTGCACTTTAATCACATTTGAATAGTTTGATTTGTGGAAAAGAGCGGTAAATAAAAAAAAAAGTGTCTTTGTCCCAAACATTACGGAATTCGGTTTGGATAAAAGCATATATAACATTACCAATTGAAATTAATATGATGTGAGAGGTAACTGGTGAACCTGGTAGTAAAACAATGTGTAAATTCCACACAGGTCGTAGTCCAGCTAGTAATTGAATACAGGTCCTCATAGGTGTTAAGCAGTCATTAACAATGAATGGATTTGTTAATTGTGAAAAAAAATGAGTTTCATTTAAAAGAAGTACATTTTTGGTGTACTGTAAACCTTTGTTAGCTATTTTTTTTAAAATTTTTTCCAAAGTTTTTTTTTTATATCTCATTGCTTGCTATCGAAGAGCTGATATGAGCAATCGGCGGTCACACCATTTCATTCAATTTCATGCTTCAAACCCAATAGAAATATTAAAAAGAGCAGCAGCCATTTCTCTACAATATGAACATTAAATTAAAGGAAAAAATCCCTCACTTAGGAAGCAGACACCAGAAAAAAACACCTAGTAGATCTTACTTTTTGATTTTGTGTAACATTATAAGGTGAAAAAGCAAAGGATTACAAGTGCCACTTTGACAAATTGATCAGATTTCAAGCCTTAAGTCAGTTAGGTGACTGAGCTATCAGAAAACTAAACCAAGCAAGCCTTTTATTTCTCTTAAATTGAGGTACTGTCACCATGCAGGGCCAAACCTACAGTGCAATGTGATGAACTGCTTCAATCACTGGGTAGAAAAAAGATACTTGAAAAGGTGTGTTTACCATTTACAAGATGGAATAGTGACCTCTTCTGCTCGACTTCTTGCTCTGTGCTCACTGTTGCTGGAATAGGCAGAGACTAACTTCCTGTAGCACATAATGAGCAAAGAGACTAAAAGCTGGATGGGCAAGGTGTTTGGCATTCACAAGCAGAGGAGTGTGGACAGAGAGTTCATGTGAGCTTTGTTAAGGTTGTGTAATAACAGGTTTCTTGGGTGGCTGTCACTTTTGGATCATACCTCTAAAAATGAAAGATGCCATCAAAGCCATGCCTACATATTATGTAAATATTTAATTGAAATGCATACAAATAGAGACAATGAAAACACTTAATTCTTTCGCACCATGAGGCACACTTTATTTAAAGCACATCTGAATGGCCAGCACTCTGCATTTAAATGAACAATTATGTGGAAAGCACTACTAACTGAAAAATTCAGATACCATGGCAACTATGTGTGTCTGAAGAACTGTGCTTCTCAATGCTTTCAATGTAAAAAAAAAAACAAACTAATGCAGTTCTTAATCTTTACTGTTATTTTTACAGCAGGTATCATTGCCACCTTATACCACTTCCAATTTAGGGTTGAAGTGCATGTTGTGATTGGTACTGCAGGGTGCTTATGTGCTCTGTGATATGGTTCATCTTCACGCATCTTAAGCTCAAAATAGCAAAAACTGTTTTTGAAAATGGATGCACAAAGATTACAAAATCTAAAAGATAACTAAATATATTACTGTCTATCGATAGCCTATTCTTATTTGTCCAGTTCAGGAGTAAAGGGACAAGAACCTTTTTGCAATGTGTGCAGGTCACAAACCAACTCTAGGAGAATGACTGTATATCACAGGGCATACTACCACTGACAGTTTCTCATGGTCATTCATACAGGGCCAGTTTAGTGTTGCATATTATTCTGACATGCATGCTTCTGGGATGTGAAAGAATATGAAGAAAATCCGAACCAGACAAAGGAGTGTAGACCTCAATCTGGTGCTATTTTGCATTGAATAACATAAGGAATTCAGAAATTCATTCTATGATTTAGCTTCAAAAAGGTTTTCATAACGTAACCTGTATTTATTGGAATAAAACAGCACCCTTTATCAAAAAATCTAGTCGATTGTCTTTGATTTTATATATTCCTTGCATAATATTCTGGGGCGGCATGGTGGCGTAGTGGGTAGCACTGCTGCCTTGCAGTTGGGGGACCTGGGTTCGCATCCCGGGTCCTCCCTGCATGGAGTTTGCATGTTCTCCCCGTGTCTGCGTGGGTTTCCTCCGGGCACTCCGGTTTCCTCCCACAGTCCAAAGACATGCAGGTTAGATGGATTGGCAATTCTAAATTGGCCCTAGTGTGTGCTTGGTGTGTTTGTGTGTGTCCTGTGGTGGGTTGGCACCCTGCCCGGGATTGGTTCCTGCCTTGTGCCCTGTGTTGGCTGGGATTGGCTCCCGTGACCATGTGTTCGGATTCAGCGGGTTGGAAAATGGATGGATGGATGGATAATATTCTGGTATACTGTATACATATTCAACTACATTGAGACTGAGAATTCAGGAACAGAAAGCCACTTCAAAGATTACCAGGAAATCACACAACAAGATTAACACTTGAATAGACTTTAACAAAGCAACGGTCCTACAATGGCTGAAGACGTTCCCAGTACCAGACACCTCTTTCCAAATTAAAGGGTCAGGCAATCTTCCTGCCTCCTATCTGATACATGGGGTAGCAGGGAACCTAATATATGCCTATAGCCAACATTCCTCAATGCCATTCCATTATTTTATAACCCTGCAGGTAAGTACTTTCCGGGTTTCTTATATAGTAATGATATACAATATTTCTTTGAACAGTGACAAACCAGGTGAACCCATATTTGCTCCTTTGCCTCATTAATTGTGTCAAGCTGACAGCCAAGTTGGCTGCCTTCTTGCATTTTAGAACAATAATGTAGGCTACATCTCTACTTCTCGTACACTTATGCTGGATCCTTACATAATGTCATTCCATATATTGCCTACAGGAAATATTGTCTCCTATCTAGCCTTACATTTTCACACTGGCATATGTAGAAAGTTTCCATCTACACATGTGGCTTTCTCTGTGGGAGACGATATGTGGGATTTAACCTTCTCTTCTGTAGGGGAATGTAAGTAAGGTAGTAATCAAGAATGTTGAGCTAAGGCAGGGGTGGGAAAGTCAGTCCTGGAGGGCCGCAGTGGCTACAGGTTTTTGTTCCAACCCAGTGGCTTAAGTTAGAATACAGTCCTTGGCAATAATTTAGTTTCATGGCTTGTTTGTGCTTTAACTCTGCCATGACAGGTCATTCTCATATCCTAGATATTTTTTTTCCTTTGTAAGGATATCATCCAAATGATTTGAAGCCGAAAATGAATGAGTAATTCTCAGTCCTTCACTTTTTTCTCTTCATTTTCTTTCCAAGTATTAAATTAAACCAAATTGTGCATGATAAA
Source organism: Erpetoichthys calabaricus (assembly GCF_900747795.2). Lineage (NCBI taxonomy): Eukaryota > Metazoa > Chordata > Cladistia > Polypteriformes > Polypteridae > Erpetoichthys > Erpetoichthys calabaricus. Next base: position 77,606,287 of record NC_041400.2, read on the forward strand.
TACACACAGGTGTAAAAGGAAACAAGCTAAATGGAGAAATGCAGGTTTATTTTTTCATTTGCATCTTATTGCTAATAAGGAGCAATTAAAAAGGAAGAACACATCTGTTTAATACTAAAATAGGCAGTAAGGGTTCAAAATCTTAATAAGCTAAGAAATAACTAAAATGAAGCAGAACAGTCAGTCCTTGAACCTCCAGGAATGACTTTGCTAATTTAATTATTTTCGATTTATAGACAATAATTCATGATATTAAACTGTATGTTAAATTGTAAGTTCTTTTCTTTTTAATTTTACTTTTACTTGAACTTCTTAAATCTGTAAAAACAGCCAGATTTAAAAATATAGGAAATGTTATTAGACAGAAGGCAGATAAGTTAAACAAGCAAAAATTATACTTTCAGCTATAAAATGGCAGTCTAGCAAAAAGAAAGGTCAAAAACTTTAACAATGGTAAAACAATCTTTTTCTGGATTTTCCACATGCATGAAACGTGTGACTCTAGAAAATTGGAAACCTCTGTGCAAAAAGAACACA